>NW_025224994.1:0-300000 GCF_016746235.2 Drosophila teissieri
AGTTTTAACTCCTCACATCTCCCCCTTTCTTCGGGAAAATTTAAAATCCGGCTTGCGGTTGCCGCGGAACCATTCGTACTTCCGTGACGCTTCTTCGTTCTACGCTCTTCTTCCCGCATTCCACATTTTCGTCTTCTCGTCATCTGGTCTGATCTGGAGGCGGACCAGCACTTGCGAAAGGAGTCTCTTTCCAGCCGCCCTTCGACCCACACGTGAGTTCCTGCTTGTGCTTTTTTTTTTTCTTTCACGTGCCCACTAACATTTACTCCTCTTCTCTTCCAAATTTCGCCCACATGAAATTCGTTTGATATGATGTGAATCTGAATCTACATATACTTGAATATATCCTATGTTTTGTGCGCGTTCGTGTGATCCGTCCTTTTAAATAATGTGCTACGTGTTTTTTACCAACCCAAACAATAGGATCCCAGTCGCCGCTACCCTTACTCGAAACCTTTCGTTTCCGCGGTGCAGGACCACGCACCTGCGGCTACCTCGGCGCTTGGCGACCCGGATCACCGGCTCATCCACGATTCCCGCGGGCCATTCCGCCTCCGGAATCGGAGCCCATCGTTGGACCTCTGATGTAGACGCCGTCCGCACCCAGGACGGCCGGGATGCGAGGACACCCACCGCTGGAGCGGATGACTAACGCTGGAGTCCGGGCCTTGGGGTGTCCTTGGGGGATGGCCACACCCATGGCCCTTCTCCAGCTCGGCCGCAGTATCCGGAGTTGGCGGAGCCCAACCGCCATGGACCGGCGCCTCTTCTTTCTTGGGCACCTCGGGGCCAACCGGCCATGTCCACGTGACGACCTGTTGCCGCCATCGTGTGCCTCCTTCGGTGTACTCCCGCACTTGGTGCGACATCCTGGCTTGCGGGGTCGGAGGGTCCTTGTCTTCCACGGGGTCCTGGGGTTCCGGGTGGGTGGGTGGAGCCGTGGGTGGAGGGGCGGTTGGGTGGGGGGCTGGGTGGCCAGTGCCGTGGCCGGGCGTAGGTGGGATCCTCGCCGACGCTATGGGTGACGGGGGTGGGGACGGCTCCGGGGTCTCTTCCTTCATCACTTCCTCCGAGTGTATGTACCGCGGGGTGGCGGGTACCTCTCTTCCTTTGCCACCGGCTTCTCCCTCCTCGTGCCAGGCGACCAGCTCCCATGCCGCGCACTCCTCCTCCTCTGCCCTTTTGAGCTCCTGGAGCCACCTTCTCTCCTCCTCCTCCTTGGTCCTCGACCTCTGCAGGACTTCGTGCATGGCCGCCATGGCTGCCCGCTGCTGCATGCCGACGCGCGTTGCCTTGGCGCCTCGTACTCCTCCCTCGCTGCCATCCGTTCCGGATGCGGGGCTCCTATTGCCACCACTCGGTCGGCCTCCAGTCTCCGCATCTTAACGATGGCGTTTGCCATGACTGCTGACGTCCCCCCGCTTCCTCTAGGGTTCCGCCTCGCCTCCTCGAACACAGGCGCGGTCCCCGGAAGGATCCGGTTATCGGCTCCGCTCCTGGCCCTCTTCAGCCGCCAGGTCCTCATCTCCTTCTTCGGGTCCTCCTCCCACTCCAGCTCGCTTTCGTCCGACGTGACTACTGGCTCCGGGTCTTCTGCCCGATCGTCCTCTGCACCCCGCCTCGGAGCTTGGGCGGGCAGAGGGTTAGGCATACGCCTACTCCCCGACCGTCCTTGCCCCTCGACGGGTCCTTCGACCCTCTGACCCATAGTGGCCAGCCTCCTTGTGTGGTGCATCTCGGCAGTTGCGCTCATCTTAATTGTCGAACTTCTTGTGACTTGAATCGTGCAATCGTCTTCCGACTGCCTACATGACCGGCTGCTGGGGAGTCGTGGTTTTCACGCAAGACAGTGTCTCTCAGCTGCCGCGGAACACATAGCTACCAGGTCACTACATCTTCGTTCCCTGCTCTATGCGGAATCTGCCTGTAAAGGGTGCTACCCTCCCACACGTAGTCTGGGATCTTTTGAGGCTGTGCTTTTAGTTTTTCTCGCATTTCCTTGATCCAGCTGCACTCTGATTCGGCCCCCTTGTCCTGCGTTCTTCTCAGCATTTCACTTCTTTTTGTTGTTGAGTTCTGTTTTTGTAGAGTTCTGTTTTTGTTGAGTTCTGTTTAGTATCGTGTTCTTGTAATTTGTATTAAGTATTCAGTCCACCTTTTTTTTAAACTTCTTAATTGGATTATTGCATTAATAAATTTCCACGATCACTGTCACAGTAGTTAGATGTCGTTGGATTAATGAGGATGTTTTAATTTTTCCTCTAAAAATATGGGTTGTTGGCGGTGCGAGTTCCGTTTTATATTTAACTTATTATCGTTTATATTTATTTATAACTTTTAAATTACACCGCCCCACGTTGGGCGCCAATTAAAATTGTTGTTAAAAAATTTTGTAAAAAAATATTTTATTTTAATATTTTAATAAATTTATTGGTGATAAACTTTTTCACTTAAACAATATTACAAGACACTATTATCTGATTTTGTCTTCGATCGTTCTCGATCCGATCCCGAAACAGACTGAATCTTAGATTCTAAATCCTGATCCAATCAACCTCGGACAGAAGCTTTTCTTTGGAAAGTTCTTGAACTTTCAATTATGTTTAGAATAAAAGCTTGATGCTGAAATTATTTCTCTGCATTGTGAAATTCAATTATGCTGACCGATGCAGTTTGATTGAAGCGCAATAAGTTGACCATGGTTTGGTCTCCAAGCGGAAGCTGTGTTTTTTTTGGAGTTTGATTGTTTATCTTAGCGGGTAGCTAAGCGCTGGCAAAGGCAATGACAAAAACAAAGACAAAGGAAATGCCCCTAGATTGAAATTTAAAATTGGTTTATAAACTGGGATAGAGTGCTATGTTTACGGGTTGGATAACTTGTACATATATATACGTCTGTATGTATGTGCATATGCATTACTCCACTTCAGTACCAAAATTCCTCGCGAGAGTTCGAAAAAACAAAAACAAATCTTACAGGCTTTTTCTAGCAAAGTTTCGAACACAGAAGTCAAGCCGAATTCGGTCGTGGCACTGCCGCTGCCTATTTCCGCAGTTCATATTTGTTGTTTTTTTTTTGAAATAGTTCAGAGCAGTGAACGAAAATGAGAGTAAGAGATGAGAGAAGACAAAACCAGAGTCGAGAAGAATTGTAGTAGGCAGACCCTCTGGTCCCACTGAGATATCAATACTTATACTACACGATAACGATGTTAAACTTATGTTAGGACTATGTTAAGCTGATGTAAATAACATTAGGGGTCAGTCTGTGCTGACAAGCAGAATAAAGAAGAACTGCGTGATAATATAAAACCCTTCCACAAATTCAGAAGTGGTCAAACCTGCAAAATGAACCAGGTCGATCTCGGCAAATTTACAGTCACCCTATTAAAAAGGTTGCTTTCGGCGTTGGGTTTACCAACCCAAGGTGTTAAAGCCGAATTAATGGCTCGTCTAGGCAAATACCGCCCGAACAACGAGGCCAAGTACCAGAGGAGGAAGCCAACCAGATTTCTGCTGGAGATCAGCTTGACACCGATCCTGAAATCACAACACAATCGTCGCAGGAGGGCTTTCCCAAGAATGTTCCAGATCAGAACGAACTGCTTGCAATTATCGCGCAACTGAAGGCTGCGTTGCAACTGGCAGAAGCACGCTCCGCCACACATACACAGCAACAGGAAGAGACGCGCACCGACACTCATACACAGCAACAGGAAGAGACACGCACAGCTCAAAGATCATTTGCCAAGGCTGGATCAGCAGTTTCAATATCTTATGCCAAAGAAGCTTCGAAGGAAGTGCATTGCTGCACGCAACTGGATGGAACACCTTAAAAACATAGGCCAGATCTACAACCTAAATAATGACTGCCTACGGATGTTGTTCCTTACCAAAATGAAAGGTAACGCACAGCGTTGGCTGCACGCCAACCCAACACGAATGCTAGCTTCTTTTGAGAGGCAGTGTGAGCAACTGATCTTAGCATTTGGAGAAACAGCGTCCAAATCAGAGCTTCGTCGGAAATTTGAGCAACGAAAATGGCAAAGGAACGAGCATCGGCGAGCTTGCGTGATCAAGCCCGCATCCAAAGGTTCGCCAATCCGGGGCAGATGCTACTAGCATTTGCCAATTTACGCCTTCCGCAACAAGCAGGAGGCTACGCACCAAAAAAGTGGACGTCGGAGGAAGGCCATTTCGCCAAAGACTGCCGCAAGACAGCAAAAGCACCTGGATCTTGTTTCGCTTGTGGATAGATGGGCCATTTTGTAGGAGAATGTCGTCTAAGGAAGCAACAACAATAGCAACGTTAACAACTATGTAAGAAGGTTGAAAATTTGCTTGGTTTATTTCACTAACTTACCCATTATTGCAGAGTGTCTCATAGATTCGGGGAGTGCGATATCTTTCATTAAGCAATCAAGAATTCCATTTGAAGTTACATTACAAGCCGTTAACGTGTATTACGGGCTAAACAAAAGCTTAAAATATTCGGAAAAACTTTGTTTCATTCTAAAAGAAAAAATACAAATTTAATTTGAAATGGTTGTTGTCGCTAATGAATCTATGAGGTACGATGTAGTACTGGGAAGAGATTTTATAAATCAATATGGTTTGAACATGAACCTAGGCACCCTTGGCTTTGATGAAGATATTAATATGATTGTAACGAACTGATTTTGTTTGTCTGCTCGCTACGGAATACGTGCGGCTAGCTCAGTAGAGTTTGTGCGTTCGTCCCACCAAATTTATAAAATAACGTGATCACGCGGTTACCAGTAATAACACTCGCAGTTTCGTTTCTCGGGTCTTTATTTGAGCTCAGTTTACAATGTACTTCAATTGTCCGGACGCCTCTGCTCTCTCGTCGTAGCGTCGGACCTTCGCCTGGTATTGCCGCTGACGCGCGAGAAGGAAGGTCAAGGGCTTATGGAAGCGTCACCGTTCCCAGATTAGGGTGAACAATTGGCGGGCTCTCAAAGGCATCCGCCTCGCTAGCCACAACCTCTTGTCCCTTGCTCTGTCCCGGCCGGTCCCGCCAGTCGCTTTTTTAGTTCCTTCCGACGCACCGCGCAATCGCACGGATACGCCGCAGTCCCTGTAGCAAGACGCCCAGTGAAAGACGAAAGTTCCACCCTACCTTTTCTCTCCTGCCGGTGCGGTCGGACCTGGATGTCCTGCTCGGCGGCCTGGTTCCACTGTCTTACCGCTTTCGTCGTCCTTGGTGGCGCGGACCTTCGTTGTTGGGCGCTCGTCGCGTGGGCTGAGAATTGTTGTCGTACGCAGACTCACGGAAGCTCACGGCTGTGATTCCCAAGGCAAACTCCTGTGGAACAGCAACACGTCAACCCCACGTCTGGTTCGGGCTGGTGGCGCCAGTACCACGCCTGCTTGGATTGCACGGACACACCAGGCTATCGCCTGGTTCAAGCACGCGATCTCCTACACAGTCCACCGGGTCTACACCACAATCCCTGCCGCTTCCTCGGGTGCCCTCTTAGGTCTGGCCTCTCCTGTTGTTTGCCTCCTGGCTACTCGTGCTTCGTCGTTCGGACCTCAGCTACCTGCGTCTCAGTTCGGAGACCTTCTCGTCCCGAACGTCTTGACGTAGCGATCTTGCTCCTTGGTGACTATCACGGTTGTAGCTCCTCTGCTGACTTCGTTCTAACGTTGTTGACTCGTACACTTGTTCTCTTCGACTAACGGTTTATCCCTTTGGTCTCCAGTCTCCGGATCCAAAGTCCACGATTTTACCGTTGGCCCGGTCCAAAGTTCGATTTGTCCCGTTATTTGCCTTTGAGCCTGCTGACTCTCCAAACTCTCTTTTCAGTAAGCCCGGAGTCTCCATTTCCCGAGTCTCCAAACTCTCTTCCTGTAAAGTCTCGTAACGCTCTTTCTCCAGAGTCTCCAAACTCTCTTTCTCCAGCCCAGAGTCTCCAAACTCTCTTTCTCCGGGCTTCGCACTGACGTTACTACGCTTTGCCTTGTTGCGTAACTGGCAACGGCAGGCCCTCCTTATGCGATCACTATTCGCATTTGTGCGGAGTTTTAACTCCTCACATCTCCCCCTTTCTTCGGGAAAATTTAAAATCCGGCCTTGCGGTTACCGCGGAACCATTCGTACTTCCGTGACGCTTCTTCGTTCTACGCTCTTCTTCCCGCATTCCACATTTTCGTCTTCTCGTCATCTGGTCTGATCTGGAGGCGGACCAGCACTTGCGAAAGGAGTCTCTTTCCAGCCGCCCTTCGACCCACACGTGAGTTCCTGCTTGTGCTTTTTTTTTTTCTTTCACGTGCCCACTAACATTTACTCCTCTTCTCTTCCAAATTTCGCCCACATGAAATTCGTTTGATATGATGTGAATCTGAATCTACATATACTTGAATATATCCTATGTTTTGTGCGCGTTCGTGTGATCCGTCCTTTTAAATAATGTGCTACGTGTTTTTCACCAACCCAAACAATCGGATCCCAGTCGCCGCTACCCTTACTCGAAACCTTTCGTTTCCGCGGTGCAGGACCACGCACCTGCGGCTACCTCGGCGCTTGGCGTCCCGGATCACCGGCTCATCCACGATTCCCGCGGGCCATTCCGCCTCCGGAATCGGAGCCCATTGTTGGACCTCTGATGTAGACGCCGTCCGCACCCAGGACGGCCGGAATGCGAGGACACCCACCGCTGGAGCGGATGACTGACGCTGGAGTCCGGGCCTTGGGGTGTCCTTGGTGGATGGCCACACCCATGGCCCCTTCTCCAGCTCGGCCGCAGTATCCGGAGTTGGCGGAGCCCAACCGCCATGGACCGGCGCCTCTTCTTTCTTGGGCACCTCGGGGCCAACCGGCCATATCCACGTGACGACCTGTTGCCGCCATCGTGTGCCTCCTTCGGTGTACTCCCGCACTTGGTGCGACATCCTGGCTTGCGGGGTCGGAGGGTCCTTGTCTTCCACGGGGTCCTGGGGTTCCGGGTGGGTTGGTGGAGCTGTGGGTGGAGGGGCGGTTGGGTGGGGGCTGGGTGGCCAGTGCCGTGGCCGGGGCGTAGGTGGGATCCTCGCCGACGCTATGGGTGACGGGGGTGGGGACGGCTCCGGGGTCTCTTCCTTCATCACTTCCTCCGAGTGTATGTACCGCGGGGTGGCGGGTACCTCTCTTCCTTTGCCACCGGCTTCTCCCTCCTCGTGCCAGGCGACCAGCTCCCATGCCGCGCACTCCTCCTCCTCTGCCCTTTTGAGCTCCTGGAGCCACCTTCTCTCCTCCTCCTCCTTGGTCCTCGACCTCTGCAGGACTTCGTGCATGGCCGCCATGGCTGCCCGCTGCTGCATGCCGACGCGCGTTGCCTTGGCGGCCTCGTACTCCTCCCTCGCTGCCATCCGTTCCGGATGCGGGGCTCCTATTGCCACCACTCGGTCGGCCTCCAGTCTCCGCATCTTAACGATGGCGTTTGCCATGACTGCTGACGTCCCCCCGCTTCCTCTAGGGTTCCGCCTCGCCTCCTCGAACACAGGCGCGGTCCCCGGAAGGATCCGGTTATCGGCTCCGCTCCTGGCCCTCTTCAGCCGCCAGGTCCTCATCTCCTTCTTCGGGTCCTCCTCCCACTCCAGCTCGCTTTCGTCCGACGTGACTACTGGCTCCGGGTCTTCTGCCCGATCGTCCTCTGCACCCCGCCTCGGAGCTTGGGCGGGCAGAGGGTTAGGCATACGCCTACTCCTCGACCGTCCTTGCCCCTCGACGGGTCCTTCGACCCTCTGACCCATAGTGGCCAGCCTCCTTGTGTGGTGCATCTCGGCAGTTGCGCTCATCTTAATTGTCGAACTTCTTGTGACTTGAATCGTGCAATCGTCTTCCGACTGCCTACATGACCGGCTGCTGGGGAGTCGTGGTTTTCACGCAAGACAGTGTCTCTCAGCTGCCGCGGAACACATAGCTTCCAGGTCACTACATCTTCGTTCCCTGCTCTATGCGGAATCTGCCTGTAAAGGGTGCTACCCTCCCACACGTAGTCTGGGATCTTTTGAGGCTGTGCTTTTAGTTTTTCTCGCATTTCCTTGATCCAGCTGCACTCTGATTCGGCCCCCTTGTCCTGCGTTCTTCTCAGCATATCGGGTTCTGCTGAGACCGACTCTGGCAGTGGCTGCCTCGACAATGCGTCTGCTACCACGTTCAACTGGCCTTTCCTGTATGCTACTCCGAAGTCGTACTGCTGCAGCTCCAACGCCCATCTGGCAATTCTTCCCGAAGGGCTTTCTATGCTGTTCAGCCACTTCAGCGCCATATGATCCGTCACCACCTTAAAGTGGTATCCCTCAAGGTACGGCCTTAGCTTCCGAATAGCCCACACAATTGCCAAGCACTCCTTCTCCGTTGTCGAGTAGTTCTTCTCGGCACCGTTTAGGGTCCGGCTGGAGTATAAAATGACCCTTTCGCCATCTTCTGTGTCCTGCGTGAGGATTGCTCCAATCCCGTAGTCACTGGCGTCCGTTTGCAGGATGAACGTTTTCCCGAAGTCGGGGCACGCCAAGACTGGGTCGGTAACCAATCTGGCTTTTACCTCCTCGAAGGCTTGCTGGTGGTCCTGTGACCATGTCCACTTGGTACCCTTGCGGAGGAGGTCGTTGAGTGACCTTACAATGCGAAGTCAGGCACGAAACGTCGGTACCACGATGCGACTCCAAGGTATTGCCTCAGTTCTCGGACCGATGACGGTGGTTCTAGCTGGGCTATCGCTGCTACCTTCTCTGGGTCCGTGCCTATCCCTTGGCTTGTGACACGGTGCCCTAGGTACAGAAGTTCTTGTTTGAAGAACTGGCATTTCTCCGGGTTTATTTTCAGGTTTGCTTTCTTCAAGCGACGGAATACCTCCGTGAGGTTTCTCTTGTGTTCCTCTAGGGTGCGGCCAATCACGATGATGTCGTCTTGATACGCAAATGCATGCGGCGACATTTCCGGTCCAATCACCTGATCCAGGGCCCGTTGAAATGTGGCCGACGCGGAGTGTAACCCAAATGGCATCACTTTCCATTGGAACAGCCCTTTCCCTGGGACCGTGAAGGCCGTGAAGCCCCGGCTTGACTCTTCCAGTGGTATAAAGCGCGCCTCCCTTAGTTGGTCGAGGATGTAGTTTATCCGTGGCATCGGGTAGGCATCCTTTATGGATTTCGCGTTTATCTGCCTGAAGTCCACGCATAGTCTCCATTTTCCCGTTTTCTTCTTCACCATGACTATGGGTGAGCTGTACGGGCTCCTTGAATGCTCTATCATCCCCATCTCCAGCAGTTCGTCCACCTTCGCGTTGATCTCCCCTTGAATCTTTGGATTCTTGGGGTAGTATCTCTGCTTAATTGGTTTATCGTCCTTCATGGTTATCGTGTGCTCGGCTATACTCGATGTTCCGGTCATGGCTTGAAACTTCGCGAGCTCTGTTTCCAGGAATTTGTTCACGTCGTCCTTTTGGACTACTGCGACCGACAACTTCTCCTCGAGCCACCCGTTGTGTCTGCCTCTGGCCGGTATTCGGATTTCATGACCGGCGCACTTGATCTCGGCCCCGACTTGCGTGAGGAAATTCCACCCCAGCACAAAGGCATCCACCATTCGTGGTATTATCAGTAGGCTCATGTAGAGTCGTCTGTTGCCGAACTCAACTCAACTCATCTCATATCTAGAGCTTTGCGTTGATTTCGCCGCACCTTCCATCTGCCAAACTAACCTGCCGTCGTATCTCTGTAATAGTTCCACGGGCAGCCAGCTTGTCCGCCAGCTCTTCGCTTATGAAGTCGATCGTGGCCTTGTACGTGTCCCCACCGATCGTTACCGCTGCGGACAACTGCTGCTCCTCCTCGATTAGTTTTCCGGTTAGTTTGGAGAGGCGGCATCTTGCGACCCCGGCTCGTCTCTCTGCGGCTGGGATCGCTGGCCATTTCCCGCTCTTTGGCAGCATTCTGTGCTTCGGACTCCTATTTTTCCGCACATCCAGCAGAACAGCAGCCTCTGTTTTCGGCAGCTTTTTGCCCAGTGGTCGTGTCCGCCGTACCTGCGACACGCTTCCTACTGATTGGCAATATGGGTTGGGTTCTGACCCGGGTTGCCCCCTGGCGTTGTTCCAGTGTGTCTCTGTGTGGTGACTGGCGGCCTCCATAGGGTCGTGTTTTGTCGCCTGGCCTGGACCGGGGTATATTGCGCCCACTGTTCCCGGGTATGCGTGCCTGGATCTCCTGAGTCATCACACCTTCTGCACGTGACGTGTGTTGCGGCCGGAGCTTTGTTGCTGCTGTATTTGTGCTCTTCCGCAAAGGCCTCCCGTTCCTTGTGCAGCTCCTCGTACTCATCTGCCAGGATCATGTGGTAGGATCTCAACGCTATTCGGAGGTCTGGCGTGCAGTTCTCCTTGATGAGCTCCAGCGTTTCCTTCTTCCCATACCCAAGGGGTCTTATCAGGGTCTGCATCTCGACCATGTAGTCCTTGAATGCCTCCCTAAACCCTTGCTTCCTTTGTCTCGCCTTGTCCGCGAGCTTCGTGAAATATCCCCTGGGCAGGAAATACGTCTGGAAACTGTCTATGAACTCGGCCCAAGTCATACAGTGCTTGTTGTTGGCTATGTACCACTTCAGAGCCTTTCCCTGCATTAATTCCGGCATGGCTCGGGGAATCATGTTCAGGTCCAAACCGTATGTGTTTGCGGACCATTCCACCTGCTCCAGGAATTCGAGGGGTTTTTCTTCTCCGTCGAAGCGAAAAGACCACTCTCATACTTGCTTTGCTACTTTCGCGTAGTCTGGCGGGCTGGGCCTGGGTCTTTCTGGACTTGGCCTCCTTTCCCTGCTTGTCTCTCTCCGTTGACCTTCTCGAAACATCTCCTCCATGTTCAGACTTGCGATTAAGTCTTCACCCTCGGGGTTCGTAAGCTTTATGCTTGGACCTGGTCTGTCTGGATATGCTGCCTCCAATTCTATCCAGACTGCTGCGAGCTTTGGGTCGTTCTCTGTCTCTGCGTAGTACTCCGCTAGGGCTTTCCGCATGACCTCTGTCCTTCCGGACAGCGATATGCGCTACCTCTGTGCGACATATGCGAAATCTTCCTTTTTGAGACGGTAGATCCAACTCTATTTGTGTTTACTGCCGGGATAATCACGTTATTTGGGCGCCAGATGTAACGAACTGATTTTGTTTGTCTGCTCGCTACGGAATACGTGCGGCTAGCTCAGTAGAGTTTGTGCGTTCGTCCCACCAAATTTATAGAATAACGTGATCACCCGGTTACCAGTAATAACACTCGCAGTTTCGTTTCTCGGGTCTTTATTTGAGCTCAGTTTACAATGTACTTCAATTGTCCGGACGCCTCTGCTCTCTCGTCGTAGCGTCGGACCTTCGCCTGGTATTGGCGCTGACGCGCGAGAAGGAAGGTCAAGGGCTTAGGGAAGCGTCACCGTTCCCAGACTAGGGTGAACAATTGGCGGGCTCTCAAAGGCATACGCCTCGCTAGCCACAACCTCTTGTCCCTTGCTCTGTCCCGGCCGGTCCCGCCAGACGCTTGTTCAGTTCCTTCCGACGCACCGCGCTATCGCACGGATACGCCGCAGTCCCTGTAGCAAGACGCCCAGTGAAAGACGAACGTTCCACCCTACCTTTTCTCTCCTGCCGGTGCGGTCGGACCTGGATGTCCTGCTCGGCGGCCTGGTTCCACTGTCTTACCGCTTTTGTCGTCCTGGGTGGCGCGGACCTTCGTTGTTGGGCGCTCGTCGCGTGGGCTGAGAATTGTTGTCGTACGCAGACTCACGGAACCTCACGGCTGTGATTCCCAAGGCAAACGCCTGTGGAACAGCAACACGTCAACCCCACGTCTGGTTCGGACTGGTGGCGCCGGTACCACGCCTGCTTGGATTGCACGGACACACCTGGCTATCGCCTAGTTCAAGCACGCGATCTCCTACACTGTCCACCGGGTCTACACCACAATCCCTGCCGCTTCCTCGGGTGCCCTCTTAGGTCTGGCCTCTCCTGTTGTTTGCCTCCTGGCTACTCGTGCTTCGTCGTTCGGACCTCAGCTACCTGCGTCTCAGTTCGGAGACCTTCTCGTCCCGAACGCCTTGACGTAGCGATCTTGCTCCTTGGTGACTATCACGGTTGTAGCTCCTCTGCTGACTTCGTTCTAACGTTGTTAGCTCGTACACTTGTTCTCCTCGACTGTCGGTCTCGCTTCCAGCGTTCGGCCTGTTTATATAGGCCTCTTCTAGCGGTTTATCCCTTTGGTCTCCAGTATCCGGATCCAAAGTCCACGATTTTACCGTTGGCCCGGTCCAAAGTTCGATTTGTCCCGTTATTTGCCTTTGAGCCTGCTGACTCTCCAAACTCTCTTTTCAGTAAGCCCGGAGTCTCCATCCTCTCTCTCTCCACTTCCGGAGTCTCCAAACTTTCTTCCTCTAAAGTCTCCCAACTCTCTTTCTCCAGAGTCTCCAAACTCTCTTTCTCCAGCCCAGAGTCTCCAAACTCTCTTTATCCGGGCTTCGCACTGCCGTTACTACGCTTTGCCTTGTTGCGTAACTGGCAACAGCAGGCCCTCCTTATGCGATCACTATTCGCATTTGTGCGGAGTTTTAACTCCTCACAAGATGATAAAAGTATCTGGGGAAGAGGATCAACAACTAGAAACTGCCGTAGTAGCCAATTGCGATTCCAATGAAACTGTTAAGGAAAAAACCGTTAGGAAATGCAACAGAAAATGAAACTGTTAGAGAAAAATTGTTAGAAGATGAAATGTTTGGCTAGGGAAATATTTGTAGAAAATAAGAAATTTTTAGAAAATGAAACTTTTAGGGAAAAATCTTTGAAAAATGCAACTGAAAAGGAAATATGGTTATGAAATGAAATTGTTAAGGAAAACTCGTCAGAAAAGTCAACTAGTATGGGAAAACTGTCAGAAGATGCCACGGGTAATATAGAACGAAATGAAAAAATAGAAATTCTAGCAGACAATTTTGACTTCAACTGTGGATGTGATGTAAGCTATGAAATAAAATGTAGATTTGTTAAGATGTTTGAAGAATTTTATGTCAATGCAAAAAGAGACCAGATACTCCATTTACCAGATGAGATGAAAATTAGTTTAGAAAAATCCAAACCATTCAGTTTGTCACCTAGGCGACTTTCATTTAGTGAAAAGGAACAGCTTCAAAAATTATTCGATGAATATTTAGATTTATAATAAGAAACAGTAATTCAGAATATGCTTCTCCCATTCTGCTGGTAAAGAAAAAGACAGGAGATTTGCGTCTATGTATAGACTACAGAAAACTGAACAAAGTTTTAATAAAAGAAAATTATCCATTGCCTTTAATAGATGATCTTCTAGATAAGTTAGTAAATAAGAGTGTGTTTGAAAATGGATTTAAAAAATGGATATTTTCAAATATTTGTTCACGATGATTCAGTTAAATATACATTGTTTGAATGCATAAGCAGTTTTCCAGCGTTTCGTAAACAAAATTTTTGCAGATTTAATACGAGAAAATAAAGATATCGTATACATGGATGACATAATGATAGCCAGTGCAACCATGGAAGAACATTTAAGAACATTATGTAAAGGATGTGTTTATAAGACTAGTCAATAACAATTTAGAACTTCTCATGGACAAATTCGAGTTTATGCAATCTAGTATAAAGTACATAGGATTTTTGATTACCAAAGAAAGGATCAGAGCAGATGACAAGGGCATTGAGGCAATTACAAACTTTCCGACTCCTGAAAAGATACACAATTTCCAAAACTTTTTAGGATTATTTTCTTATTTTAGAAGATTTATAAAAGATTTCTCTACGTTAGCAAAAGCACTTTACATTTTAAGGAAAGACAAAGAATTTTCTTTTGAACAAAGAGAGCTGGACTGTTTCTTGAACATTAAGAAAAAACTAATAGAAGCACCCGTGTTAGCTATTTATAATCATAAAGATGATGTTGAACTGCATTGAGATGCAAGTGCTCTGGGTTTTGGTGCGGTTTTAATGCAAAGGAAGGGAGACGGAAAACTCCATCCCGTATTCTATTTTTCAAAGCGGAGCACTGATACTGAGAATCGCCCGATGGGCACTTGAGCTTCAAAATTATGATTACGAACTGATTCATAGATCCGGAACAAAAATGCAACACGTAAATGCTCTAAGCAGATGCAACATTTTGGTTGTGGAAACCACTTGTTTTGAAGACAACCTTTTAATCTGTCAATCAAAAGATTTAAAAATACAGAAAATTAAAGCAGAATTAGAAAAAAATCAGCATAAACTTTTTGAAGTGAGAAATGGCGTTGTATACAGAAAAACAAATGACGATCGTTTATTATTTTTTGTCCCTGAGGATATAGAAAATCACGTTTTGCATAAATACCATAACGAACTTGGTCACATTGGAAGAGATAAAATGATAGATGCCATTTCAAGGAGTTATTGGTTTCCAAACATATATGAAAAATGTAAAAATCACATTGAGAATTGCCTAAAGTGTGTAGCATTTTCTCCTACATAGCATTCTTAAAGGAGATAAGCCTTTTTAATTATTACACATTGACCATTACGGACCAGTACCAGCAGGAAGAGCAAATAAGCACATATTTCTAATAGTAGACGATGTTACAAAATTCGCGAGGCTATATTAAACAAAGACTACAATCACAAAAGAAGTTATAAAAGCTTTATCTGATTATTTTAGGATATACATATAGCTATATACATACAGCAAACCAAAATGTATAGTTTCGGATAAAGGCAGTTGTTTCACATCTAACGAATTCGCACAATTTTTAGCAAAAACAAACATTAAACATCTAAAAATTGCAACAGGTTTTCCACAAGCAAATGGACAAGTGGAACACAGAAAACAGGACCATAGGGCCAATGATAGCAAAGTTAACTGAGCCTGAAAATGGTGTACACTGGGATAATGTAATCGAACAAGTAGAACATGAACTCAATAACACCGTACACAGAAGTATTAAACAGGTTCCTAGTAAAATGCTCTTTGGTGTAGACCAGAAAGGTAAAATTATTGATGAACTTAGGGAGAAATTAGAAGAAATTTGCGATACAGTTCAGGTGGAAAATTTAGGAGAAATTAGAAAAAGGGCAATGGAGAATCAAAGTCGAGCACAGGCCTATAGCGAAACATATTATGATAAAACAAAGAAAAAACCAAAGGAGACTACGTAATGGTGAGAAATTTTGACAGTACTACGGGAGTTGCTAGGAATTTGATCCCAAAGAACAAAGGCCCATACGTAATTGCTAAAATACTTTGTTGTTGCTACATTACTTTGTCAAGTTCCTGCTAACGGATGTTGAAGGTTTTCAAGTTTCTCGAAATCCTTACAAGGGTGTATGGAGTGCTCAAAACATAAGACCTTGGATAGGAAAATGAACAAATTCTTACAACAAAGATGTTTAGTTCATAAGAAACCAGGATCAGGGGATCCTTATCGTCAGGATGGCCGAATTTTAGTAGGCTGACCCTCTGGTCCCACTGAGATATCAATACTTATACTACACGATAATGATGTTAAACTTATGTTAAGACTATGTTAACGTCAGTCTGTGCTGGCGAGCAGAATAAAGAAGAACTGCATGATAATATAAAACCCTTCCACAATATTTTTAAGTGTATATTTAATTTATATTTGTTGATTTTTTTTTTTTTTGATTTATTTGGGCTAGTTCTTGGTGAGCGGTTCTTCTCCAGGTTGCTCTTGGCCTTCCTACTCGCCTGCTTCCTTGGGGGTTCCAGTCTAGTGCCATCCTCACAATGCTACTCGGGTTTCTTCTGAGAGCGTGCCCTATCCACATCCATTTTTTCTTCCTTATTTGTATATGAATCGGGGACTCGTCTGTAACGCGCCACAGTTCTGTGTTGGCTATTCTGTTTGGCCAGAATATCCCACATATGACTCTCAGGCATTTGTTGCTGAAAGCCTGTAGCTTCTGCGTTATTTTCTTCGTGGCGAGCCATGTCTCACTTCCGTATAGCAGTATGGATTTCACACACGCATTGTAGATCCTGAGCTTTGTTCGTCGGTTGATTTTTCGGTCTCTCCATATGCGGAATAGTCTCCCAAATGCTGAGCGGGCTTTGCCAAGACGACTGGAGACATCATCATCCACTCCACCACTGTTGGATGGTGCCAAGGTATGGGAAACTCGTAATGAACTCGATTGGGTTCCCATTTATGTTGATGTTTCTTTGGCTGGAGTGGTTGAAGCGCATAGCTTTTGTTTTCGCTATGTTTATCTCGAGCCCTACGCTGCTGGCTATCCTGACGAGGTCGTCACTTTTCCTCTGTATGTCGCCGAGTCTGTGCGATATGAGACAGATGTCGTCTGCGTAGTCCAAGTCCTCAAGGTGTCTGGTGAGGTTCCACGAAATTCCGCGCTTGGAAGGGCATACTTCGCTCATTAACTCGTCAACTACGATGTTGAAGAGGAGTGGTGACAGCGGGCATCCTTGCCGAATTCCGGTGTTCGTCTGGAAAGGTGCACTAGTTTTTCCATTGTGCCGTACCGCCAGGTTGGCATCGTCATACATCGATTTGATGATAGCGATGAGGTTTGCAGGTACTCCTTTTCTTGCAAGTGCTCGCCATATTGCTGCTCTTTCAACTGAGTCGAATGCCTTCTTGAAGTCGATGAACAGGAGGTAAAGCGGGGCTCTCCATTCCACAGCTTGCTCGGTTATTATGCGTAGTGTATTTGCCTGGTCTACGCAACTCCAGTGTGGTCTGAAGCCTGCCTGTTCGTCTCGTATTGTTGGCTCAATTTTTTCCTGGAGGCGTTCGTTCAGAAGTGTAGCTAAGATCTTGTAGCTGGTGTTGAGCAGTGTTATCCCTCTCCAGTTGTTGCAGTCACTAAGGTCGCCTTTTTTGGGAAGCTTCACAATGATTCCGTTTTTCCAGGAGTCTGGCACCGTCTTGCCTTCCCATATGCGTGAGAAGTGTGGATGCAATGTTTCAGCCATTAGTTGGGTGTCAACTTGAAGCAATTCGGCTGGTATGTTGTCTTCGCCAGCTGCCCTGTTGTGCTTCAGCTTTTTTATTGCATTCACGATTTCTCTTACATTCGGGGGTGCAGAGGGTATCCTGCTACTCCCACTTGGCGGCACAACACTCCTGTAGTCTATGGCCACGTTTGGTGATGTGGTGTGGCTAATTCCCATGAAGTGTTGGCGCCATCTTCGGATTTGTGCGTCATCATTGGATAAGAGGTTACCTTCTAGATCTCTGACTGGTTTGTTCTGTCTGTGATGGGTTCCTGTGATCCGTGAGATCTGCTGGTATAGCGAGCGCATGTTGTTCTCGCCGGCTGCTCGTTCTGCGTCTGCCGCAAGTCTATCCAGCTGTGCTCTTTTGTCCTTTCTGGCCGACCTTTTCACCGCTCTGCATAGTCCGCGATACTCCTCACGGTACTGCGTGAGCTGGTCCGCCAGAGGCTTCAGGTGGTTCCTCCTTCTGATTAGGTCCCAGGTCCCTTCAGATATCCAGTCCGTTCTTCCGCGTTGTTGCAGGCCAAGTATTTCCTCCGCCGTGGTCCTTAGTTGCCTGCAGGTGTACTCCCATGGGTGGTCTTCTAGGGGGATCAGCTGTTCTCGCAGCGTGGACGTCATTCTCGTCTTCAGAGTAGAGTCGCTAAGGAGGTGCAGGTTCAGGGGGGGCGCACGCCGGTGTTGACTGTTGCCAGTGTTCCTTGAGTGGTTGCGGTTGAGCTTTATTGAAAGTTCTCCAATGACCAACTCATGATCACTGTCTATGGCTGCTCCCCTTTTGTTCCGTACGTCCAGTAGCGAGTGTCTCCATTTCCTGCTAATGCATATGTGGTCGATCTGGTTGCGCGTATTACCACTTGGAGATGTCCAGGAGTATTTGTGGACATCTTTGTGTGGAAATATAGTGCCACCGATGACCAGTTGGAATAGCTGGCAGAGTTCCACTAATCTCTCTCCGTTATCGTTGCGAGTCCCAGTTCCATGCTGGCCCATGACAGATCTTAGTCCGGTGTTGTTGGGGCCAATTTTTGCATTGAAGTCACCCATGAGGATGTTAATGTCACCTTGCCGTAACTTGTTGAGGGTTGCTGTAAGGGCAGTAAAAAAGTCGACCTTGGTGTCGTCGTTTGCGTCTTCCGTCGGGGCATAGCATTGAGTGATGTTTATATATCTAGCTCTACATCTGAATCTGGCGGTCATGATTCTATCAGAAATGGGTTCCCAGGAAACCAGTGCCTTCTTTATGCACGAAAATTCCCACTCCATATCTGCTGCCGTCACTGTTGCCACTGTGTAGGACTAGATTGCTATCTGATGTTGTTGTTTCCCCACTGCCAGTCCACCTCATCTCGCTGAATCCAGCTATTGCAATGTGGAGTTTTTCCATCTCCGCCTCGAACCTAGATGGTTCTCTTAGAGTTCTAACGTTCCATTGTCCAATTCGTGTCCGTTTTGAAATGCCTATGGTCGTCATCAAATTTGGGGATCCGTTTATGTTTAAATTTCTCGTATTAGTTTCAGTAATCGTTGTAAGTTTTTCGACCGATCTGGTGATTGGCCAGATGCGGCTTATCCCAGTGGTGGGGCTGCCACCTGTCGCCATCGGGGAGTGGCGTCTACGGTATTGTGTTGTTATTCGTAGAAAAGCGAACAGTCTGGTAACGCGATCGCCCTGCTGGGTGTTGTTGCTGTTCGCAGAAAAACACAGGGTGCGCTTGGTACTATGTGGGTGCCCCCGTTTTTCTCCCATTTAGTGAGGAGGGGGGGTGGGGCGATGTGGCAAGTGGAAGTTGCCGAAAATTGTTGTAATAGGCAGTTATGTGGAAGAATACTTTCTAAAAGTTAGAAGAGCATTTCAGAGAGGAAGTTTTTGTATGACCATGCTCTCGTCATGGGTGGGGTTTGAACCCACGACCCCGTGGTTAGCAGGTAGTTACACTATTCACTACACAACGAGTAAGAAATTAAACTGTCGCTATAGGAAACGCCAATGCGTCCGTGTTTAATTATTTGCCTATGTAATTCTAATTATACGGGATCATTAGATAAAACCGGTAAGTAGTGTTTCGCATTGATAAATATGCATAGCTAACTGCATTCCAAACTACATGATATTAATATATATTATTTAAATATTTTTCCTTACAGATAGCCTAAGAACATTAGAAGGCCAGCAGCCACCGGAGAAAGCCTTGGACCACGCACTGGTATGTGTAAAAAGAATGCAAACAAAAAAAGGAAAAAATTAATGTAATAAAAGAAAAAAATTTATTTAACTTTAAAATAAATTTTTTTATGTTTTTTGGGAGATTTTTCTGGATTTACAGGTATTACTAAAGGAAATTCAGAGGAATTCCTAAGGAATACAAAAGGGATTCCCGAGGAACTACAAAGGAATTCCCGAGGAACTACAAAGGAATTCTCGAGAAATTCCCTAGTAATTCCTCTAGTACCCCTCGAGAAAAGACCTTTCTTATTTTTCGATATTACCCAGGAGTTCCAGTTATTCCTCTGGAATTCCTCAGAAATTCCTTGGGAAAACCTCGTGCTTATTTTTCGATATTCCCCAGGAATTTCTCAGAATTGTACCCAGGAATTCCTCGGGTACTTCGAATTCCTCGCCACGAACGCCTGTTGTATGGAAATTCCTCGCCGATTTGTATGGAAAATTCCTCGGGACTCCTCGAGGATTCCTGGAGACACCCTAGGGATTCCTTTGGGAGTGGTAATGGAGGGTTCGCAACCAACTCAATTGCATTGCATACACATTTATGTATGTGTGTGCTTTATTGCGTTCACTTGCGTGACACTCTCACAACAACCGAAAAACAAAACGCAAAAAAGACAACAAAATAAATGGGGCTTTCCAGAATTATTTTTCGTGGCAGTTTAAGGCGGTTTGTGGGCGTTAGAGTGGACGTGGGAACATGAATCGACAAACTTGCGCTGCTTCTATGTCTCTGAAGTCTGCATGCTGAATCTCAACTTTCTAGATTTTATAGTTCCTGAGATCTCGACGTTCATACGGACGGACAGACAGACGGACGGACAGACGGACGGACAGACGGACATGGCCAGATTCTTGATCCTGATCAAGAATATATATATTTTATATGGTCGGAAACGCTTCCTTCTGCCTGTTTCATACTTTTCAACGAATCTAGTATACCCTTTTACTCTACGAGTAACGGGTATAAAAACAGCAGTATAGCGACGGACGATATACTTGAATGTGGATTTGTGGAGTTAATTTATATATAACGGGTGTTTTTTTTAGAGGTATAGAACTTTAAGTTGGCATTACTGTTCAAGATGGCGACCGATTTAACAGCTGTCAAGTGATTTATTCTCAGTTTGGTTTGGCAATTCGTCATGAATAGACTCACGCCTGAACAACGCTTGCAAATAGTGCAATTTTATTTCGAAAATAATGGTTCTGTGCGGAATACGTATCGCGCACTACGTCCATTTTATCGTCGACAAAATCGTCCATCAGAGCAGTTAATTCGATTAACCATGGACCGTTTTCGCACCGCGTTTACTCTTATTGATAACTCGCATCCCCAGAGACGCCGTACGGTGCGTACAGAAGAAGCTATTGCTGCTGTAGAGCGTAGCATTGAGGAAGACCCGAATGAGTCCATCCGCCATCGAGCACAGGAATTGGATCTGTGTTACAGTCAATGGTGATCGGTATAGAGCCATGATTACTAACTTTTTCATTCCTGAATTGAACGACCATAATGTCCAGGAGCTGTGGTTCCAACAAGACGGCGCAACGTGTCACACAGCTCGTGCCACAATCGATTTATTGAAAGACACGTTTGGTGACCGCCTAATTTCACGTTTTGGACCTGTGAATTGGCCTCCAAGATCTTGTGATTTAACACCGCTAGACTACTTTTTGTGGGGCTATGTAAAGTCATTGGTCTATGCGGATAAGCCACAAACGCTAAACCATTTGGAAGACAACATTCGCCGTGTTATTGCCGATATACGGCCAAATATGTTGGAAAAAGTCATTGCAAATTGGACGTCCAGATTGGACTACATCCGAGCCAGCCGTGGCGGTCATATGCCAGAAATCATATTTAAAATGTAATGCCACAAGATTATCTTTCATGTCAATAAAATTCATGTCAATCGAATAATCCATCGTTGTTTTATTGCAATTTAAAGTTCTATACCTCTAAAAAAAACACCCGTTATATATATATATATAATAGCTTATTTATGCACTTAAAAAAAGGAAATAAGAATTCGTTGAGTCGCTCATGCACTTCACTTTTTTATCTTTCGTTGGTCGAATTAATGCTAACTTTAAATCTAACATAAAAGTGACGGAGCGGAGCGAAAGATCGTGCGCAAGCCGGTTCTGGCGTGAACATCTTCAAATCCATATCATCTGCTACTCTTTCACCAGCTGCGTGTTCCATCCTGCGATACAAAAGACCGTCCATAACTTATACGTCTGGAAGCAAAGACTGATTCTGTTGAACTTTCAATTTTAATTCCTTATAAACCTTGCTTTTGAAGTGGTCTGATTGGAGGTTAATAAGCCGATCTAAATGGGTTTGATTTTAAAACTAAGTCCCTGAAGCTTAAGAGCGGCTCAAGTCTGTCTAAGACATGAGCCATATCAATGGTCGGTGACTACAGTGAACTTAGGGCCTCGCACGTACGCTCGAAATTTCTTTATAGACATAATTGCCGCCAGACATTCTTTTTCCGTGATGGAGTAATTCCTTTGTCATTGATAAAATTTTCGAGACATAAAGGAAATTGGCACTTCACCTCCTTTAGTACTTCAGTACTTAAAGAAGGTGAAGAAGGGTTTATCAAAATTTTGGCTATGTAAGCCTGGTGCCTAGTACACGTGTTTTTTCAGAGCTTTTAACGCCTTTTGCGCCTCATAGGACATTTCATATTTCCTTTTTTTGGCTAAGGGCATCAGTCAATGGTGAAGCAATGGTGGAACAGTTTTTAATGAATTTATGGTACCACCCAGTCATGCCCAAAAATCTGCGGAGCTGCTTGACTCATCGTGGTTCCGGGAAGTCTACAATGGCTGACAGTTGTACGCTAGTTTGAACAAAATAACTAAATCTTTAGCTTTTCTGACTGTGTTTCCTTTATTCTCTCTTTCGTGCGTTGTCCGTAGTTCTATTTGGTGTTGTCTTTGTATGTACATAATCTCACATCTCTCATGTGCACTGCTATCTTGCGGTTGATTTAACAGATCGCTTTTGTGATTTTTTGTTTTTTGTATAGTGGTCCAAATCGAAAAAACAATGGAAACTATTGTTGTCTGCTTTCAAAACAAATGCCGCCAGGTTATGAAGCCTCAGCAGCCAAAAATGACTTGTTGGCTGGGTGATAAAAAAGTGCACACGTAGTGCGCAAATTATGACCTAAATACTGTTGTGATGCTTGCCTAGGTTAAATCGTTTATGCCCCACGTGGATTAATAGGACTGATCAGCAGTTTTGGCGTAGCTAGAGATAGTTTTCCTTGAGCTGATGATCTCATTTCCACGAAACAAGATTAATTAAAAGAATCTTCAAAGCGCAAGAAAGCCGCAGCCACTGGCAATTGATCAACAGGACTCCACAGCTGATCAGCTGTCAATCGCAGCAAATCCTCAAATGTTGCTTATCTCGGTAGCTAAAAAATATTCGGAGCAATTCGATCAATGCGTTGAGGAGAGAGTGCAGAGATTCCGATTTGTCCGCACTGGTTTCTCAGCCAGAGATTTCACATGTCCCGATTAGTTTACCATCAGACAATCTGCAGTGCCAAAACCCCTCATGGTGGTTCCACTAAAGAAACAAATTTTGGTTTCTCGGCCTCTCCCTGATAAAAAATCATCTAAAGGTTTTCCTTATATACAAGACGAAAGCCGATAATAATAAAGTGGAAAAAATTAACTTTTCTTACGCTAGGGACACTCCATCTTTCAAGATAAATGTCCCTAATGAACTATTTTCGACCATATGTTCTAGCGATTTTTGGCCGGATATTATGGTGTTAAAGGAATTTGAAGCTAACAAGAGAGAAGGCTATAGGCGAGTTTTCCCACTATCTGATACCCGTATCTCAGCTAGTGAAAGTGCGTGGGAGAAAGTTCCACAGTGACACTTTTTGGCGGTTTGTGGGCGTTAGAGTAGGCGTGGCAAAAAAATTTGTTTGCAAAAGAAAATTAAAAAACTAACAAAAATATGAAAATATAAGGTCAACAATTGGATACAAGCAATTACAGAAGAATCTCTAAATTGTCGGCTAAGCTTTTTGAAAATGCTATCACTCCTAATTTGCAGCACCTTTGTAGGTAAATTATATCACAATGGCAGCATGTTTTTATGAAACGCAGATCATCAACCGCTATTCTTTTGAACTTCCCGGGTAATTGAGGGCTTGAAAAACCATCTTCAAACAGATGTCAGCTACACTGACTTTAGTAAAACTTTTGACTTTGTAAATCATTATCTTCTAGAAAGAAAACATGATTTATTAGGTTTCCCTGTTGATCTTCTAAATAGGATTTTAAGTTATCTGAATGGCAGAACGCAACGGGTCCTACTTAAAAATGATCTTTCTTGTATTCTCCGAGTCACCTCCGGTGTACCACAAGGGAGCCAGCCAAGGTCCGCTTCTTTTTATCTTATTTATTAACGACCTTACCTTAGTAATGAAATATTCGCGTGTACTCATATTGGCAGACAATGTTAAGTTATGCCTCCAGTATACGGACATTTCTGTCATTTGGACTTACAATCCGATCTAGATAGCTTTCAAATTTGGTGCCGTGATAACGTACTAAACTTAAATGGCTCGAAGTGCAAAGTTATGACCTTCTGTCGTATAAACCCAAGTCACGCGACTTACACTCTAAGTGGACAAAATAACACGGGTTAATGATCTTGGTGCTCTTCTGGTCCCTAAACTAAAATTTTCAGACCATATTTTGTCTATGGTCAATAAGACCAGGGGTGTGGTTGGTTTTATAAGAAGCTGGTCAAAGGAATTTTATAATCCTTACATGACCAAAACCTTATTCATTTCGCTAGTCCGTCCGATCCTTGAGTATGGATCACCTGTTTAGAGTCCACAAAACGTAGTTCACACGGACCGCATTAGATCGGTTCAAAAGAACTTCTTACTGTTTGCCTTACGGCGCCTAAATTGGGATACAAGCCTTATACTCGTATTAACCGCTTATTCCAGTAGACTAATGTTAAATAATTTATCCTCCCTAGCTAACCGTAGAACAGTATCAGATAGTCGACGAACTCGACTATAGCGTTCTATCTTGTTTTTGTAATTTGAACTGGCTATAGCCGAAAACATATTTCATTGAACTTGGCGAATAAAGTTTCCTTTATGTATTGTATTTTGTATTTTTATACTTTTTAATAATATAATGTTTTTTATATTTTGCAGATTATAATTATTCTACAATTATGTTGAAGTCACACCTATTGACAATCCTGGCCCATTTGTATACAGAACTAATATTAATGACGATTTTCACTCTCCTAATGAAAAGCGCAATTTCATTACCTTCAGATCAATTTTATGATTCTAAAAGAATCGGAAACATTGCTGGTTTGTTTACTTAACAAATTAATTTTATACTATCGGGTTTCACAACTGCTTAAGATCATAAACATATTCTTTAAACTTTGTAAAAAAATTGTTTATACGGCACCTCAGCTGTTCCTTAGGCTTAGATCAGCTCGGTAAAAAGACATGTGGCCTACGAAATCAACTACATTGGCATTAGTCAGGGGAAAAAATTAAACGAAGCCAGTTTGCGACAATGTACTGTAGCGAACTACGAGTATAACTTCCCCGAGCAGATGGTAAATTGCAGTTGGGCGATCAAGCACGCGCTGGTTCCGGCTACCAATTCTCGGTAGAGTTCTTTTTTTTTTTTTTTTTTTTTTTGCAATTTTAATAATAATTGTTTATTTATTAAGGCATACGGGGAAAACATGGAGCCCCTTTGTGTCCTTCTTTTCTATTAATTCAGCCCATTTGGGCGCGCCGGCTAACTACAGTTAGCTTTTACTTCTCGGTAGAGTAAAGGGGGGAATATTTGACATCGCGACTACTTGCTCGTCTCGTATCACATTCTTATTTATTTCGCGTGCTTTGGAATTGATCTCCACAAAAAAACTAAAGTACTATCGGACGACAGGACTAAGGACAAACAAGGACATAGCACACTCGTACGACAGCAGCTGTTAAGCTGTCGACGCCCACCCTACCTTGACCACCACTAACCATTTGACATAACCGGTGATCCCTACAAGTATGCTATATTTTACACGACATACACCTTCCGTCGACGCATGGCACCCCTAGAGAGATTTACTCGGATTTAAACATTATAAAATTTAATTTTTAACATAGAATAAACTTAAAAACTGATAATGTTTTAACTGGAACAGGTTTAGACAACATACCCTAAATGATTACCCTAACTTACAAATTTTAAACATCTAGATTTAAATTTTTAACAGACTTTTTGTACTGTGGCGTTCATGTAGATATTATCGCAACAGATATGTATGTAAAAATTTAAAGTTTTTTGTTTGCTTAAAAAAAAAGGAATATTTACGCTCGGCAGGGCATTAAGAATAGGGGAAGTAGGTTATATAGGGATGTGCATTTTAATTTTTAAATTTTTTGTTTTTATTCTTTTAAGATTTTAGAAAAAGCGAAGATTGGGGCAAGGGTAAATTTTAAACATGAGCAATTTTCATTTCCATTTTAAATTTCTTTTTTTTGAATTTAATTATCGGTAAACCATGGACTTGGAAACAAGTAGCGCCGCAGTAGCTAATTATTTGATTTTCTTTATGCGGCAGCTGCTTTCTCATTTATGTAAAACAATTTAAATTACTCACTTTGGATTTCCCACGATGAAGCGCTTCAAGTGGTTGACTGTGAAAGAGAAATCCGCTTACACGGCCTTTTAATCCTAAGAGAGCTCTTTATTTTCGATCTGCTCTTTTGAGCTGCTCTCCTACTGCGGTACTCTCTCTCTTCTTTTTACTTCATTCTGTACTCACGCCAGTTTAAGCGGGCTCTTGCTTATGTGGGAAGAGGAAGGAAAATGGGATAAAGGGAGAAGGAAAGAAAAGAAAGGAATTGCCCTAAATGAATACTATTTCTCTTACAAAAATAACTTAAATTAGTTTCCTAACATAAGGCGGATTTTATTTTTCCGATCGGAATAACTTTTGATGATCTGCTTGTCTGGTTGCCGCTCTGCTTAACAAGCAGTCGTTCAGGTGTACAGCGGTGTAAGGTAAAATATGTATAGATGTAGATAATATAACGATGTTGAATTCAATTAAATAAAGTTTTTGCGCTTAACGGTGGCGCTGCTGACTGATGCAATCCAGAAATAGACCTCATGGTCGGCAATTTATGCTTCCCTCACTGGTATCACTGGCCTCAATGGTTATTTTCTTGAAATATAATATTTTCCTAGGTGCCACCTGTAATTTTATGCCCTTAACAAAAAAATTCTAAGCCACAACACACGCACAAAACTTACCCTCTAGGGGTTGCCACTAAAGTTAACGAAATATAAATTTTCCGATTCACTGGGTTTTCTTCTCGATCGAAATTTGTAAGTTTTGGTTGAATTGTTGAATTTCTCTTTTTTTTTGTATTTTTGAGAGATCACTATATTTTATTTTCGGATAGCTCGGACGCACTTTCTTGCTCGCTGGTTTAAACTCAATTAATGCCCAGTGGCTACCGCTTCGGGTCGGGACCCCGAGTCTGAACTCCAAAAATGCAGTTGGAGAAATGTTCTACATGACAGCCTAATTAACATTTTTTCCGACCTTAAGAACGACCTAATTAAGTGCCTACTTTTAGGCCGAGATCAACGACAAGCTACCTTACAGTACGCTAAGCATAAGTCTCATAGTTCGAATTTCGCACTCCTGATAAACAATGGAGTGGCTACGGAGCCTAAGAGAGCCAAATAAAAAGCCAAAAAATTAAACCATTTTACTGGGCAGGCAGCAATCGTAATCTCAATACCTATCGCCTGAAGATTGCATGTGCTGGGCTAAAAGCTTGCTTGGGAGAGGGGAAGCCAAGTCTAGGTCGTTATCAGGTGATGTATTCGCCAAAAAGACGTTGAAAGCTCAAAAAATCTTGAAAGCGTGGAAAATTCCTCTAACCATGCGGTTGTGGTTAGATAGCCCCCAAAGTGCATAACCCCCATGTGGACGATTACGTAACTGTAGCCAAATCAGCCCGAAAAACTAAAAGGTAAAATCCTTGCTGCTCGGGAATATCCAGTTGAGGAATCAACTGAAATATTACCAGCTCTTTTTTTTGCTACTTTATTTATTTTTTTTTTTATTAATAGAATAATATTGTAATATGTAAGAGAATGGGCTGGTGAATTATTATGTTAGTTAAATTAGGAAAAAAAGGAAAAACGTAAACATAACAAAAATAAAATATAAACAAGAGAGAACGCTATAGTCGAGTTCCCCGACTATCTGATACCCGTTACTCAGCTAGTGGAAGTGCGAAGGAGAGTCTTCAGCACTGACAGTTTTTGGCGGTTTGTGGGCGTTAGAGTGGGCGTGGAAAAAAGTTTTTTAGCAAATCGATAGAAATTTAGAAGACTAATACAAAAATGAAAAAATATTAAAACATTTTTCAAAAGTGTGGGCGTGGCAGATTTGTGCGGTTTGTCGGCGTTACAGTGGGCGTGGCAAAAAGTTTTTTGGCAAATCGATAGAAATTTACAAGACTAATACAAAAATGAAAAAATATCAAAACATTTTTTAAAAGTGTGGGCGTGGCAGTTTTGGGCGGTTTTTGGGCGTTAGAGTGGGCGTGGCAACATGAATCGACAAACTTGCGCTGCGTCTATGTCTCTGGAGTCTGTATGCTTAGTCTCAACTTTCTACCTTTTGTAGTTCCTGAGATCTCGACGTTCATACGGACGGACAGACAGACGGACAGACAGGCGGACAGACGGACAGACGGACGGACAGACGGACGGACAGACGGACATGGCCAGATCGACTCGGCTATTGATCCTGATCAAGAATATATATATTTTATATGGTCGGAAACGCTTCCTTCTGCCTGTTACATACTTTTCAACGAATCTAGTATACCCTTTTACGGGTATAAATATAAAAAAGAAAAAGAAAAGCATGCAGACTAGGTTTAATATAAAAACATAAATATAAAGAGAGAAAAGACGAACAAGCTATTAAATAATTTTGGCTTTCTGAAATATGTAAAAGCAATTATGATTTAGAGGTATTAATGTCTGTGAAACCCAAATAAATATAATAAAAGAAAATGAGGGGGAAATTAAAAGCGTTGCCGTTTAACATTTGAGACTGATCTAGAAGCTATGAAGACTATAGAAAACGACCACGAAAGTGATCTAAAACCCCTATACCGCTCCCGACAGATTAGCAGAAACCGCTTTCGCCCGACTGGAAATGAAACGGTAAGTCTATATAAAACCAAAATAAACGCAACCAAAAAGGAAATTTATCCCAAAACAAAGTAAAGTAAATATATATGATGTAGAGTATGACACAAAGTAAATACCTTGATTTCTATTAAATAAAAAACCAATAAAAGAACGAAAATTAATTCTTATCGCCAGCGATCTATTTTAACAGTGCTGCTAATGTATTACCGGCTGAGCTTTTATATACTCTACCTTTTTATTTCAATGGAATATGCATGTTAAAACCTACTTTTGTTCTTGGCTACTGATTATTATTTATTTAATATTTGTAATTTAAACCCTATGTATATATATAAACACCAAATTGTGTACCCACAGCACCATTCTTACGATATTTCTCACCATGACACAAAGTAAAAACTAGAGAGAAAAAATATTTCACTTTTTTTAAAAGTGTGGGCGTGTGCAAACAGTTTTTTTGGAAATGCCAGTGTGGAAAGGTCACTGTGAAAATGCCGTTCACCCATTAGGAATAAAGGTGTTGGCAAGTTCCTCCAGCAAAGATTATTTTGCACGAGAAATTAATTAAGTGTCGTCTCTTATTCCCAAACAGTATAAAATTGTGGTGTTGAATGACTCCTTCGTCTCCAGAATATTGTCAAGTCAAGTTATTGTCAAATGAATAATCAGCAGGTTTAATTCCAGTTGTTCTTTATTTCTTTCCGGTTTGACAGTTAGCTTAAGTCTGCAACAGAAGGTAAAAATGTTATATTCGTGGTTCTGGTGACGCGAGTCTACTGACCCTGCAGATTTGAGGAATGTCTTCGTTGGTATTTGATGGTATGGACGGAACGTAGTTGATCGCGGTAGCAGGGTTAGGTAGCTAAGTAAAATTTATTTTTACAAATAGGGCATACAGTATGAGGAAAGCCAGGATGACATACGATGTGTAGGTCAGGAATTAAAGATTCTGGAATTATTTTGGTTTTATTTTGCTGAAGTATAGCCAAAGTGTAGTAACATTTTGCTCAGGCTCAGATCTTCCAACGTTGTATTTATTGTTTTTGATAGGTTTTTGATAGGTTTTAGGAAAGGTTAATTTCATATTTTCTTCATGGAATAATTCGGTGTCATCGTATTTGGTTCCTTATATTACTATAGAACAATTGATGTAATTTTTCTTCAATGATGAATGGTTCGGAGCAACTTGGTTCAGCTCTTGTTTCATTCATGCTGATAATGAAACTACTATTGTCCCGTCTGTGTCGATGATTTTGGATTCGCAAAAAGGGTTCAATTCTGGTTTTATTTGTTTTTCCTTGTTGTCCATGTTGTTTTCTGCTCTTCTTGGGTCGCAGTAAATGTAAATGCCATGAATTTTCGGACATTTTTCTTGAAAACTCGTAATATGATTAAGCATGTCATCGTACAGTATGTATTTGGAAAGAGTGAGAAAGTTTGTGCCATTGACTTGTAACCTAATTAAATGTGAGAGTTTGTAAGTATATTTATTGAATATTGGTATTTTGTGTTTGTTTGGATTCTATTCCTATGTTGAGTAATCTGTATGTATGCTTTTCTGAATAGATTGAACCACTTTGAAATAAAAACCTGTGCAATCTGTCTAGTGGTTAAACAAAATTTGGAATTATATTGAACTTGGCCAACAAGATGGTTTTCAGAATATTTCTATTATTATTATATTTATTATTTTTAATATATGTAGAATTTGAATTCGTTTGTCTTCCACTACTAATTCCTTAGAAAAACTATTCTAAAAATTGTTAATATATTCCTCTGTTCCTTATTAAAATGATGTGAAACATTGTTATTGATTATTTGTTGCCAACGATTTTTGTAATGGTTTTTTTTTTTAAGTACTTGTCTGAACTTTGTGTTGATAACGGATGAGTAGTCTGCATCCATGTTCTCCGGGAACATTTTTTTAACGACGGTCTATTAAACCTAGTTTTTCTATTCGGCTTGAGGTCAAGGAATCGATTTTTTCTTTTGCATGCCTTACTTTTCTTTTTTAAGGGTATTATTAAGTCGTTCGCGTCTTCATCCTGTAAATCTTGTAGGCTCGGTTTTCAATTTATCGTAGAGTGTTGCGTCCATTTGCTTGGACGTGATGGATTAATAGTATGGATTAAATTTTAATAATTTTATATTTTATTTTCTTTTTTTTGTTTTTATTTTATTATTTATTTTAAAAATTATAGGTATGTTTCTGTATTGAATAACCAAGCATGTCCATTCGCCCTGAATAAAGCCGCAGGTGTTCAATATAAGTTTGGTGGATCAAATTTGTTTTCTGTTGCGTCATCGGTTGTTTGCCCTTAACAAAGCACGGTCCACTTCAACAAACTCAAACGCATTAGTCTCCACCACGCACAGTATGCCATTATGATTTTATTTTAGTTGTTGTCTTGGGCGGGCATCCGCAACAAAGCGAATGTTGCCGGGCTTTTAAAAAATTCGCGCGCAAGTGGTGCAGCTTGGCCAGCGCCAAGACTATGGCTAACAGCTCCCATTAATTGGTAGCATAGTTCAACTACCTGTCATTTAATGTCCTAGAGATCATTAAATTAAGACGCCCTTCATGGGACACTACTGCGCCGATGCCGTAGGCAGAAGCTTCAGAAGCATCTATAATAACTGGCCAAGCCTTACCTCAAATACATTTTTGGGCTCCAGAAATTCTTTGATGCCCCTGACTTTTATGACCATTATGAATATGAATCCTAGAAAGCTGACGCTATTTATCATGTTCGCATCGTAAAGGCTCTTGAGAACCCAATGTTCGTGTTTAGCATGGGTATTCTCATCTTCTGAAATTATGATTACATTATCAATATAGATGAAAGCATTTCTGAGTCCAAATGGAAGTCTTTGGAACTCGTATTTCCCGTTTACTGAGAATAACGTTTTCTCTCGGTCGCGTTCGGTGAGGTCTTGTGGTAGCCTGACTTCAGATCGAGCGTTGTGAAGTATTTGGCCTTGTCAAGATTATCCCATATCAAGGAGATATTTGGAATGGGATACGTGTCGGGTACCTTTCTTTCGTTTAGCTTGCGAAAGTCCAGTACCAAACATATTTTTCCATTTCGTCAATTCGCTCTTTTAGTCTACGACCCATATTGCGTTATTGTAGGGGGACGTTGAGTTTTGGATAATGCCGTTCATAGGCCGTTCCTGAATCTCGCAGTTTACGAATTCAGCTGCTACCATAGGATATGAATATAGTTTTGCATAAATGGGCTCCGCGCCAAACGTCCGGTGAGATGTTAGTAAAATTGACATCGGTGCAAGTGTGGGAGTTGATTTGCTCTACTTCGGTGCCCCATTTGAGCTGCCCGGAAGCTAGGCAAATCAAACCGCCGGCCTGTTTTAGCAGGTTAATCAATGATCGCGTCAATGGAAGTCAAATCTGGTAAGATAAAGAAGGTTGCCTTTAAATTAAAAATGGATAATTGTAATCACGTCATGACCATGGGGACTCAACCGCGCGGATGCCTTTCAACCTTTTAAATGACCGGATGAAATTTTTTGGGCGCGCCCGTGTCAACCAGGATGATAACGTGTATCTGTATTTTCCCCTAAGAAATTAACGGCGTCAGAGTCGTCTCAAAAATAGCTTCGTCGTCAACCTGTCACTGACGTGTTAGAACAGTCAATATTGTTAACTAGCATCGGTAGGCCCTATAATTATGCTTCTTATAATTATGACCGCCTAAGTCAGCATATAGACTATAGACTAGAACAGTGCCCCAAATTACCCTCACAAAATATGGCTGGGTTGGAAGGTCGGAACGTTGCATAAGTCCTTCGAGCAAGACGCGTTCGAATGCTTGAGATTTATCAAGGAATATCGCGCTGCAATATTCTCTAAGCTCGAAGGCCTGGCGAATTTCTGATGTTATATTGTTAATTTGCTCGATAGTTCCGTGTTTTTCTCTGAAGCCAAATTGATGGGATGGGATAATGTTGTGAGCTCCCATATATGATATGATATTATGCGCGTTAGAAAGCATTTTTCGAATAGTTTGCACAGGCATGATACAAAACTTATTGGTCTGTAGGATGACGGCATCGTGTGATCTTTTCCGGGCTTCGGTATCGTTTTAATGATTGAATTTGTCCATTTACTTGGGTAGCCGAGACTTATGAATCCATTAAGGAGTTTACAGATGACCTCAACAGCACAGTACGGAAGTTCTATTATCATTTTTGTAGTTATCAGGTCACCGCCCGGAGCCTTTTTTTTGGTTTTAGCTCCCTAATGACTTTTATAATCTCGTTCGGCCGAAATGAAGTTGGCGTACATTCCATATCGGAGTGGATTTGAGGAAGAACATAAGCATTTGCGGCTGATAGACGCCCCTGAGATGTAAAGCAAATGTTTCGGATATGTCTTGGTCGCTGCGGGCCCAGCTTAGATTATGATAAGCCCTCCCCAAGGGATGCTTGTTGCAATTTCTGGGCTTGGAAGAAGGGTTATCAACAAAGGCGAGTGGTCAGATGAGAGATCCGGTAGGGCTTATTAGATCGCGTAAGATGTTTTTTGTCACCGCGAAATCAATTAGATCTGGGATCTTTCTGGGGTCTGCAGTCTAATATGTAGGACTATCAAGAGAAACATAGTGCATTATACAGTTGCCTTCCTTTTTGAGTCTTGAGGCGTGTGTTTGGCATTGAAGTCTCCTGCAGCTATGAAGTCATCCCCCAGTGTGTTGTAGAAGTCCATGAACTGACCTTCAGAGATATTCAAGTGAGGTGGGCAGTAGACAGCGGCAATGAAAAGGTTGACGTTTCCTGACTGCACTTTTATGGAAGTGGCTTGCAAGTAATTTGTTGCAAACCTTTCGTGAAAGTGGTGTTTGATGCGATCTCAGATTAAAATGCCGGTTCGGCCGTGGGCTTTACCATTCGGATGATATCTGCGGTATAAGGTATAAACTTGTATATGAAAGTTATATCGTCCAGTGAAATGCGTTTCAACCAGCAGCATGGCGTCGATGTGATTCAGCACCTTGTAGACCGCATAGCCTCTGTAGTTTGCCGCATGGTTTCGTCCATAGTTGCCACATTTTTTCTTTAGGGGCTCTTTGTTTGCGGAGCAGTTTACGGAGTTTTGGAAGTATCCAACAGGTACTTAGACACAGCTCGGAAGTGTTCATCGGTATACGTTTAAACTTTGGTTTCGTGGATGTTCCCTTTAATAAGCGGAACAACATGGAAATTATCGTCCCTGACCAGCGCAACACCTTTTTTGACCAGGGCGTTTGAGCTTTTTTCCCTTATTTATATAGGTGGAGGCTTTGGTTTGTTTTGGGTTTCCTGCCTTGACTCGGTTTGGATGTTTTCCGCTTCTGCTAAGATGAGAAAACGGGTATCATTGAGACTCCTAGTTTGTTTCTTGCTTTTATGGGTACGGTTGATCTATGGTTTATTACCAACCGTGTTTAGTGGACTAAATGACAAAATGCAGCGCTTGCTTGCTATGCACCAGCTCCCGGCCAGACTGTGTCAGTAGTTTGGTCGGTGGAGGTCGATCGTTGGCGTCGCCGGTTTGATTTGATGATTTCTTTTTTTGATTTGATTTTCTTTTTTTTTTATTATTTTGACGCCCATCATAACACCCACAAGCCCAATACTGCCACGGCCACACTTTTGAAAAATGTTTTGATATTTTTTTTAATAAGTCTTGTAAATTTTTCCCGATTTGCCAAAAATCTGTTTGCTACGTCTACAAGCCGCAAAAAACTGTCAGTGTTGAAATTTCTCTTTTCACTTTCACTAGCTGAGGAACGGGTTTCAGATAGTCTTGGGACTCGATAATAGCGTTCTTTTTTGTTTTTTCATTACGTGCTAGTTATCTGGAGCAAGTTTAACGTATCGCCTATTCTCATCAAAAAAGGTTATTCAATTTATGAAGAAGGAAGAGCCCCGATTTCTTGTTTCACTTCCTTAGATTGGATTTATGATTTATTTCATTTTAATTGTTACTGATCTCTTTGGTCCTAAACCGTAGCGTCTCGTTAGTTTTAATTTGTTTATTGGCAACGTAGACTTTATCGCCCAGATTGTAGGTAACAGGTTCCTGGCTTTCTTTATTCAAATTTTTATTTGTTATGATGTATCTGCGGTCTAAGAACCGTCTAACGTTTTCCAACTTTTGTTTTCTTAAGCAAATCAAACCATTTTAGTTTACCCTACTAGATCCGTAGAAGAAAATGTCCGCTGGCTTCTTGTTAGTCACTGAATGAACACAGTTATAGTATCTGTCCACCGCAATTTGGACTAACTCAACATCCTTGAAGGTTGATTGATTGTTTTTGAGACACCGGTAACTTTCCAAGAAGGTGGAGTAAAACCTTTAAGCTTGGCCATTAACTTCGCCCTTTCTCAAGCGTTCGCAAGTAGTTCAGGACTGTTGGGCAAACAAGTACACAAAAGTTATTACCAGTCTCTCGCGCAAATGAGCCAATGATTTCGATTCTACAGCAAAAAGCTTGGCAAATTTAGTGAAATTGTTAATGCACCTCCAACGTGAAAATATCAATGTTAAGTATTTCATTGGGCGCGTAATTTCAAAATTAAATACAGACGTCGGCAAATGCCGACTAGTTATACCCGTTACTCGTAGAGTAAAAGGGTATACTAGATTCGTTGAAAAGTATGTAACAGGCAGAAGGAAGCGTTTCCGACCATATAAAGTATATATATTCTTGATCAGGATCAGTAGCCGAGTCGATCCGGCCATGTCCGTTCGTCTGTCCGTCCGTCTGTCCGCCCGTCTGTCCGTCCGTCTGGCCGTCTGTCCGTATGAACGTCGAGATCTCAGGAACTACAAAAGCTAGAAAGTTGAGATTAAGCATACAGACTCCAGGGACATAGACGCAGCGCAAGTTTGTCGATTCATGTTGCCACGCCCACTCTAACGCCCACAAACCGCCTAATTTTTGTATTAGTCTAAGATTTATATCGATTTGCCAAAAAAAATTTTGCCACGCCCACTCTAACGCCTACAAACTGCCCAAAACTGCAACGCCCACACTTTTGAAAAATGTTTTGATATTTTTTAATTTTTGTATAAGACGCCCACTCTAACGCCCACAAGCCGCCAAAAACTGTCAGTGTTAAAGACTCCCCTTCGCACTTCCACTAGCTGAGTAACGGGTATCAGATAGTCGGGGAACTCGACTATAGCGGTCTCTCTTGTTTTGATTGTGCTCGTGATTAAGGAAGGAAGAAAAACAAATAACAAAGAATATTAATATTAGCGAAAGGACGCTTTAGTGATGCTAAATTACTAAATTATAATATTTTTCTTATGTGTGGAAACATAAAATAAAACGAGGAAAACGAAAATTCTAAAATGATCCAACGCGATTTGCGCGTTCAGCGGCAAAAAGAGCAAGACGAGCGCCGTCTCTCTCTGCAGCGGAACAATGCATACTTCACCGTCGTATCTAACGCCCGATTGCGCGAAACAATCCACCCGGGCAATGACCTTACCCCTGCCGAAAGTAAACGATCGCGGACTTGCTCACCAATGCTTCCGACTGCATTAGGTGAACCCGAACGCACTGAGAAGGTCTCTCTCCCGCTCTTCTCATCGCAAACGGCGGTAAGCTCTGTAGTTACCAGTACGGTAGATTCAAAATCTACAGCAACTGCATCCATATCAACAACTCTATGCTCAAAAACTACAAAGGTCTACAGTTCTGCTTAACAAGCGGCAACAACAAAAAGCGCACTCACCGCGACATTGGAAAGCCAAAACGGACAAGAACCAAAACCAAACCAAAAACTGTGTCAAACAGGTCTGGATCGCTACATCCAAATCAAGAGAAAGTTGAGCCCTCAACATAAGCAGACTGGCAATCAGCCGAAAATAAATTGCACCAACGCTGCCAATAGCAAAACAAGCTCGAATATGTTTGCACTACTGGATGACTGCGAAGTGCATCCAATCAATGAGCAGGAGCCGAAGAATTTTAAGATGCCACCAATATACATACGGGAGAAAACCTCAAGTGCGCTGGTTAACAAACTAGCTGCAATTATCCGAGAAAACAAGTTCCATGTTAAACCTCTTACTAAGGGCAACATATAAGAAACGAAAGTGCAGACCCAGGATAAGGCTAGTCATCGATCAGTGACCAATTACCTGGACGAAGCTGGGAAGAATTACTACACTTACCATCTGAAAAGTGCCTATGGACTGCAGGTTGTCATTAAAGGGATAGAGTCATCAGTGACCACATCCGAAATTATCGCGGCACTATAGGAGAAAAACTTCAACGCCAAAGCGGTGATCAACATACTTAACAGAAGCAAAGAGCCGTAGTCACTCTTTAAAGTCAACCTTTAGCCCTCGAGTCAGAAGAACAACAAAAATGAAGTACATCCTATACATAAACTACAGTATTTACTACACCGAAGAATAACCGTCGAAGAGCCACATAAGCGCAGGTAACTGCCAAGAATATGGCCACATAAAAGCATACTGCACCCTAAAATCCATCTGCGTCGTCTGCAGCGATGCTCACAGTACCGCAAACTGTCCTAAGAACAAAGACGACAGTTCAATAAAACTATGCAGCAACTGTGGCGAAAAACACACCGCCAACTGGCGAGGATGCACTGTTTACAAGGAACTTAAGAGTCGTCTAAACAAACGAGTGGCTACAGATCGAGATCGAACCACATCAATAATTCACAAAGTAGTGGAACCGACTAACATCCCTTCGTCTGCCAGCCACCGTACAGTGCCAAATTGAAATCAGGGATCCATGATCCATCCACCCACAGCAGACACTCCCAGCGTTCAAATAACTAACAACACTCACGAAAACATGCAATAGCAGCCAATTGGCGTTGAAGCAATTGTGCTCTCGATGCAGCAAAGCATGAAAGAATTTATGAGCATCATCATGAGCATGACGAACCAAAACATCCTTATTCAAATGCTCGCTTCTTCTAAAACATGATAATGACTCCCTTAATAATAGCTACCTGGAACGCAAATAGCGTTTCGCGGCACAAGCTAGAGCTTGCTCAGTTCTTAGCCTACGGAAGGATTGATGTTATGATACTCTCAGAGACTCACCTTACTGAAAAGTATAATTTCCAAATACCAGGATATAAATTCTACTTTACAAATCACCCGGATGGCAAAGCCCATGGAGGGACTGGCATACTAATACGATCAAAAATTAAGCACCACTTTTAGTAACTGGCAGGATTGCCTACAATCTACCGCTATAAGCCTCGAATGCTATAACGGTGCTCTCACTCTGGCAGCTGTCTATTGCCCACCACGCCTCACAATCTCTGAGGACAAATTCTCGACTCGCTTGGTGAAAAGTTTTTTGCAGCTGGAATGCGACTGGAATGCCAAACACATGTACTGGGGATCTCGGATAGCGACCCCTAAAGGAAAACAGCTGTAAGCAAACTTACCGCTCCCGAGAGCGCCTACATACTGGCCAGCAGATCCTATGAAGGTTCCAGATCATATATGAAGGTTCCAGTGCCATCACTAAAAGGATATCCCAATCAATGATTACAGCTGAGGCACTTCCAGAACTTTCGTCTGATCACTGTCCGGTACGCTTGCATCTTTTGCACCAACTGCAACACATCGAGCGGCCGTATAGGCTTACAAGCAACAGGACCAACTGGGAGTGGTACAAAAAATATGTTTCCCGGAAACTGGTCCAACCAAATCCAGCCACTATCTCATTCACTCTCTCACCCTTAACTGCATCTGACTTGGATCACATAGATCACATAGAATTTCGGCCAAGCGAAATAACGAAAGTCATTAAAGAGCAACTGAAGACTGGAAAATCACCTGGCTTCGACTTAATAACCCTGAAAATGATCATCGAGCTCCCAATGTGTGCAGTTTTACAAATTTGCTTGCTATTCAACACAATCACTAAAATTGGATACTTCCCTCAAAAGTGGAAGAAATCAATCATAATTATGATCCCTACGCCTGGGAAAGACAAAACACAGCCATCATCATACATGCCAATAAGTTTACTTAGCTGTCTGTCCCAGTTATTTGAAAAAACGCTGCTTCTACGTATCAGTCCCCACCTCAAAACACACAATACACTCCATCGCATCAATTTGGTTTTCGGGCAAAACTCGGAACTATTGAGCAGGTTAACCGCATCACAACAGAATTTCGCACTGCTTTTGAACATCGAGAATATTGCACAGCTTTATTCTTAGACGTTGCACAAGCATTCGATAGGGTATGGTTGGATGGCCTTATGTTTAAAATAATCAAACTGCTACTTCAAAACGTACATAGGTTTCTAAATTCTTACCTTCACCAACGAGTGTTCTTGGTCAGATGCAGTTCAAGCACCTCAAGCGATTGTACCATAGAAGCTGGAGTGCCCCAAGGAAGTGTTCTGGGCCCAATTCTATATACCCTGTACACGGAAGAATTCCCAACAGACCACCAGCTAACAACATTCACATTCGCTGACTATACCGCAATACTGAGTCGATCCAGATGCCAAGTAAAACCTCCGATGCAACTGGCACGCCATTTAACATATGTAGAGCATTGGCTTGCAGATTGGGGCATACGAGTTAACGAACAAAAATGCAAACAGGTTACGTTTACCCTAAACAAGCAAAGCTGCCCGCCCTTGGTCATGAACCACACTCACATCCCACAAGCCGATGACGTACAAGCAACTCAGCTGGCGGAAACATATAGAGGCCAAGACGACGCACCTGAAAATTAAAGCAAGGATTCTAAGAATCATAGCTGGAGCTCCATGGTATTTTCGGAACGAGAGTATATAAAAACAAGAGAGAACGCTATAGTCGAGTTCCCCGACTATCTGATACCCGTTACTCAGCTAGTGGAAGTGCGAAGGGGAGTCTTTAACACTGACAGTTTTTGGCGGCTTGTGGGCGTTAGAGTGGGCGTGGCAAAAAGTTTTGGCAAATCGATAGAAATTTACAAGTCTAATACAAATATTAAAAAATATCAAAACATTTTTCAAAAGTGTGGGCGTTGCAGTTTTGGGCAGTTCGTGGGCGTTAGAGTGGGCGTGGCAAAATTTTTTTTCGCAAATCGATATAAATCTTAGACTAATACAAAAATTAAAAAATATCAAAACCTTCTTCAAACTTGCGCTGCGTCTATGTCCCTGGAGTCTGTATGCTTAATCTCAACTTTCTAGCTTTTGTAGTTCCTGAGAACTCGACGTTCAAACGGACAGGCGGACAGACGGACGGACAGGCGGACGGACAGACGGACGGACATGGCCAGATCGACTCGGCTACTGATCCTGATCAAGAATATATATACTTTATATTGTCGGAAACGCTTCCTTCTGCCTGTTACATACTTTTCAACGAATCTAGTATACCCTTTTACTCTACGAGTAACGGGTATAAAAAGAGAGAGAGAGAGAGTACAAAGGAGAGGAAAAACTAGCCACACATCCGAATCCCCTTGCAAGAAAACTTATTGAAGTACGCAGCCAAAGCCGACTGCACCGCAACGACGAACCAGCCCAGCGTTACATTTGTTAGGTCACGTAGTTCATTTTATAAAATGATAACTAATTAGTTCAGAATAAGATTTGAAAACTTATTGTTAGTCCCTTAAAAGAGAAGATTCAATAAATAAGAAAAAAAAAAAAGTATATTCTGAGACAGGTTTGGAGTCTCTCGTATTTATGGAGTTTGCGACATTCGCAATATAATAATATATAGTTGCACGAGTATTATGCTGGTCATCCTCGATAAGCAAAATATCTCAAGGAGTTGAACACGAACTTCTTCAGGCCGATGTTTCTTTTAATATGCGTAGCAGATTTGTTCGGCATCGGTAAAGTATACAACCAACCTCTTCTTTATTCGAATTTTAAACAAGTTAAAATTCTCAAAACAAATTAAATATAATTTCTGTGGCGCCTAAGCCATTTATGGTAGCGTGGTCCGATTTAAATCTATATGCCACTCGCAAGCGTTAATAACCTTGATTTTGATTTGGCCGTCGCACCCGTCACTTTATTGAATATTGACAATTTACTGCGCCATCCGTAATAGTCCGTGATATTTTAAGCAAGTGTGGGTCCGCGACCCAGAGTTAATCCGAGATTCTTTGCTGCGTCCGGTTGAGGTGTAGGGGCCTCCCATTATTCCAACGTCTGGCAGAAAAATCCAAAAATCTTGTTGTGTTGTCCTGGATGACTTCCGCAGCTTCAAGCTCACTTCGGGACCTGTAGGTGACACACACGTCACCGTCATATGTAATCAGCATGGAGTATGCTATCAGCTTCAGAATGCTGTTGTACAGACGTGGCATATCATAGCTATAACATTTGTAGAGCAGAGGGCTGAGGACACTTGCTTGAGGGACTCCCGCACCGACATCATGCTCCGTGGGAAGGGTCAAGTGATATCTAACTGCGAAGCGCCTTCCTTCAAGATATGACCTGAGCAATCCGAAATATGGCACAGGTTGAGTCTCTTTCATTTTGAGCCGGATACCAGTGTGACACTCTCGATCAAACGCTTGTTGGATTTCCAGAAAGAGGGCATTGCAATATTGTCTATTATAGAGGCAGTCAGTATTTGCTGTTCAATAGAGCTACATAGAGGATCGCACGACTTGGCAGTGGCCCTATAGTCGCATTGCAGATAACATTGTGGCCTGATGCTCGGTTGCTGTTCTGGCGTGCTATGACATCAGCTATCTTTATGGGCTCAAACGGCGTGATTGGCATGTCCAACTGAATCGCTTGGGTCAATATCCTGAGTCTGTTCAAGCTGCTGTAGACTGGCAAGCTCGAGTGCCTGTAAATTGCGCAGCGAATACATCCGCTTGCCTCGGTCGGTCCGGCACCATACTCCGTTGCTATGTATATTTAAGTGACCCAACGTGGCGAAACGCCTTTTGATAGCGCGCGAGTTACCTTCGGCGGTACCCCACCGAACCCCCTCGGCAGCCAAACATTTAGATGGCAAAAGTACTTACCTCAGCGTTTACCCTTAGTGCCCCCCGCCGAAACCCCCCCAACATTCACACAGCTACAGCCGCTCTAATTCCACTTTTAGCTAAATTAGCTCATTAGAATAAGCGAGAACGAATGCAATGTCTCTTGCAAAGAAGAAAGATTAAATAAAACTTTACTAAGAATTCTTTTAATTCTTAGAAACCCAAACTCCATCTCAACCTAAAACGTATGTTTGGTAACTCCACCCCAACCTAAAACATACGTTTTGTAACTTGCAGAGTCGGCAGTCCTTCGACCTAAGGACGGATTTTCATTTAGCAGGATTCGTGGTGTACGGAGATGAGGACAATTATACTAGTAATAGTAATGTAAGAAAGTAGCATTGAGTGTAGTGAGTGAATTCAATACGAATTAATGATGCAAGCCTATCGTATGGAGTTTGAGTATGGAGTAAAAGAAATCGCTAGGCGTGAGAAAGAAGTTGGGGTAGAACGAACAAAGGCCGCTTGGCGACTTCGGCAGACTCGATGTCATAAAGATCGGTTCGATCGGACGAAATGCCGTCGGCAATCCGTTGCAGCTGAAGCGACACAGCGGCGGATTAAAGATGCCGAAAGGGAGAGGTGAACATTATATACGAGATCAAGCTGTAAGTATGTAGAGCACAGGGCGGCCGTTTAGCGTAGGAATTGATAGCCCCATTTTATTGATTGAAATTAACAAATTTTTCGAAAAGCTACTCATTATTGTTAATTACAGAACTCTACTTCACACACGGACACTCGAGGATTCACAACACATAATACACACGAAGATCAAAATTTCTTATTAAAGTAATAAGCCGAAATTCTAGATTAAGTTCAGACATTAACGCACACTGGGGAGATAAAATCCGTGAACAACAACCAAGAAACTACAAGCGTGTTAGAAGCAATAGAGGTAATATATCTGTTTAAGATTATTCTACTTCATCATACTGATGGCGAAGGAGGAAAGTTAGCTGGATTTATAGCTGCGGTCGAGCAATTATTAGGCCTATTAAAAAAGAAGAAAGGTCAAACGTAGGAGTTAGAGCACTCCGGGCTGTTAGGAGCAAAAAGTAGGAGCAGCGGACGAGGTCTTAGATCTGGACGAAACTGAGCTAAATTGGAATCAAATTAAGAAGATACTAATTTCTCATTTTAAAGATAGGAGGTTCGGGCAAGACCTTGAAGAAAGCTCTGGTGAGTCTAGCCAAGGCCAGACAACAAAATATATTAATAAAAGGAGAAAGACTAGATGGTATGAGGAAATGGCGTAAAACCCTTTTGTGTCAGCCTTAAATAGACCAATAGGTGTGACCATTAGGAACATGGGTGTCCCGAACATAGAGAAATAGCTATGCAGGGTAAAGAGCTTATGCAATCTAGAAGAAACGGACCTGGACCAGAGCAACCAAAGGTCGACGGAGTTGCATGGTCAGGTTACTAAGGAAGTCCAAAAAGAATTTAAAAAGAGAAACGCAAAGAGACGACAGATGGTCTCAGTATCAGTGCGGAGGAAATATTCAACCGTGTACTCCGTTTCCAATGTCGAACAAGAATGGATGGCCAGGATTCGGTTTCCCCTACCCAATAATGGGTAACTCATTCAGGACGGGTAGTTTTAACCAAGGAGATTCCCCAAATTACTCAAGACCGTATCGTAATTATCAATATAGGAAATCAAATTGGAACCAGGGGCAGCCAGATCAAGATAGGCAATGAAAAAGCCACCGTTATAACAACAATAATAGCAGGGAAAGAGGACTGTTGGCGATCAACGTACCAGCGAATGCGGAGGGCAGTAGGCAGTCAAGAATGCCAAAATTTTTACAATTCTGGGCAATCTAGATAATCTAATAATTTAAATAACTCAAGGCAGTCCTATAACTTAAACAACACAAGAAGATGGGATCGACCAGGGCAGGCAGCCTCGAACAGCTTACGGGATAATTAGGAAACAAGGAGGGTCATGCCACACTGCCTTACTTACTGATTACTATTGCACCGGAAAAAACAATAAAATTATTATTTATTATTAGCTCAACCCGAATAAGCTCAACCACATTATTGTGAGGAAACTAAAAAACCCAATAGGCAGTAAAACCATCAACCAAACGCATGAGGTGGAAAGGGAAGTATTTTACCGATGTTTACGGAGTAAGGTGGAGTTGGAAAAATAAGAATGATTATTTTAAAACCTATCAGTTCGTCGGGGTGTTGATCGGAACAGATATGTTACATTAGCTCAAGGCAGTCATAAACATTTGAAAAAAACGGACTGGAAGGGATCGTTAAGTGTGGGGGCCGACGCATTGAGCAGATTCCAGCCTGAACTTAATGTCTTAGAAAACACCTCAAAAGTAGAAAAAAATGGAGAGGCAATCCACTCTGCAGGGCAGCCCAATTCGAGCCGGCACGGGTACACTGTCAAAGACGACGCGGGACATCGAAGAAAGGACGACGAAGGAGCGATGCCGCTCAGCAGACGGCAAGGACTGTTCATTGTTGGAGTGGTCTCACAATAAATCTATTCTCATTGTAAACTCTGTCTTCTCTTTGGTCGGGCAATCACACAAATCATAACTTTGGCGTGAAAACAGTTGCCCGTAAACTTAAGGAAATCTACAAACTTAAAAGGACTGTAGCATTGTTTCTACCGGATGATTGCGAAATTGGGAAATGCGTTATGCGTTGCCTTCGGATATAAATGACCATTATAATTATGATAATCGTTGTCAACGCTAGAGTGTCCGCTTTCCGTGTGGAAAATCAAATCATCAATGTGTACTTTGTTATTTTTCAGAGTCTTGATGCGCATTTGAAGATTTTGCAGTTCATTAGTGTTTTTGACAATCAAGTGCTTCAGCGGGACCACGTTCCATGTCTCCTTGTCATCTATAATTCGTAAACTGGGGAAGATAGACATTTCAGCCGCTGTCGAAATTACTTTTTGAGGAGTAATTATTGTTGTATCCCCTAATATTGCTGTGCATCCTGCAAGTAGTTGTATAATGCCTTGATTGGGCAGTCTTATAACTTGATGCTGTTCGTTACATCTTATATTAGCTGTTGTATTCCGAAACAGTCTAAATAACCAACAGTTGGATCCACTTATCTCTTTGATGAACGAATTGCCTTGGAATTCCATAATTTCGCATGAGTGTGCCTTGCTTGGTTTCAATGGAGATATTTCGCAAGAGTGATCATCCGCGTTTTTCCATGCCCAATTATTTTCGCAAAGCCATGTTGTCGAATCCTCTTGTCTGCATTGGTTAATTTCCATTTCAGACATTAGGTGATATGCGTTTATGTCTGTATTGAACGCAACAAATTTAGAATACAATTTCGGAACAAGCTTTGTTCCGTTTGTCCACAGTGGTATTGGGATTACTTCAAAGAGATCCGTTTCCTGATTGTTGTATATCGGCAAATTTTGCTGCAATGAATAGGACATTATCCTTCAACATAGGTTGTGCCTTCATCAGTTTATAGATCATCCATATAGAAGTCGTCTCTTATTGTTTCTGCTAAGACGCTATCCTCTTGGCAAAAGAGATCTGCCAACTCTCGTAGACATCGGACTGCTAAGGAAGGTGCTGCCGAGGTGCCATAAGTTACGGTTGTTAACTTAAACTCACTGATCGGCTATCTTGGATCATCTCTCCATAGGATATATTGGTATTCTTGGTCTTTCTCAGCAACCTCTATTTGGCGATACATTTTTTCAATGTCAGCTACCATAATATATTGCCACTTGCGCCATTTAATTAGAATATCGAATATATCCTTTTGAATCTTAGGACCAGCTATAATAACGTCATTCCATATGTCCCATCTTAAGGTATTCTTTCATGAATTCGTTGTATGCAGCCCAGTTCTTTGGGTTTCTTTGAAACTTATTTTCCATTTGCATAAGCCTTGCCATTGCCTGTTTGCATGAATTCGTTGTATGCAGGGCTCTATGGAGTGTTGGTAAAACTTATGCTTCCGTTGATGCTTTGAAGCTGCTTGGAATTTTTGGTTTGATCGTCAGGTTGACACAATTTTTTGATAATTGAGTAGTCTGGGAGATACCTTCTACCTCTATAGTACTCCATCCTTAATATTTGCGCTGCTTCCTCTGAAATCAGCGTCTTCTGGGATCCACCGTCAATAAGCGCCCTCAACTCGTTGTAACCTCCAGCTTTGTTTTTCACTAAAACAACAGCTGTAGCCAATAGTGTGTCTTAGCCTTGCTTAAGGCTATTGCTGTTGATACTGCGTTTTGTGTCTTCATGAAGAAGGCTGTTGTGTCTTTTGGAGCATCAATTGCATGTAATTTCCTTTCTGCAGTCGATAGCATTACGCTTTCCAAAGCATCTAAAGCAAATGCTGTTCTTTTGAACGAATTCTTTTCTTTTTTCGATTGATTGTGCTCTGAATTTGAGACACTTTATCATATCGAGGCCATCCTTAGAGCAAAAGGCACACGATCTAACTTGTACTTTTCTTGTAGCAAGCTGAGCGGTATTTTTGGTAATGGCATTTACTGAGTGGTATTGTTGCTCAATAAACTCCAGTACATCTTGTAAGGACTGTATAGCTCTTGCCTTTTTTACATGCTGTTCATACAGCTGCAAGGCTTCTGGCGAAAATTTCCGCAGCAGAATTTCTGCTAAAATTACGTCACCAGAGCTTCCTATTTTTATACCCGTTACTCGTAGAGTAAAAGGGTATACTAGATTCGTTGAAAAGTATGTAACAGGCAGAAGGAAGCGTTTCCGACCATATAAAGTATATATATTCTTGATCAGGATCAGTAGCCGAGTCGATCTGGCCATGTCCGTCTGTCCGTCCGTCTGTCCGTCTGTCCGTATGAACGTCGAGATCTCAGGAACTACAAAAGGTAGAAAGTTGAGATTAAGAATACAGACTCCAGGGACATAGACGCAGCGCAAGTTTGTCGATTCATGTTGCCACGCCCACTCTAACGCCCACAAACCGCCAAAAACTGCCACGCCCACACTTTTGAAAAAGGTTTTGATATTTTTTCATTTTTGTATTAGTCTTGTAAATTTCTATCGATTTGCCAAAAAACTTTTTGCCACGCCCACTCTAACGCCCACAGACCGTCAAAAACTGCCACGCCCACACTTTTGAAAAAGGTTTTAAGATTTTTTCATTTTTGTATTAGTCTTGTACATTTCTATCGATTTGCCAAACAACTTTTTGCCACGCCCACTCTAACGCCCACAAACCGCCCAAAACTGCCACGCCCACACTTTTGAAAAATGTTTTGATATTTTTTCATTTTTGTATTAGTCTTGTAAATTTCTAACGATTTGCCAAACAACTTTTTGCCACGCCCACTCTTGCGCCCACAAACCGCCAACAACTGTCAGTGCTGAAGACTCTCCTTCGCACTTCCACTAGCTGAGTAACGGGTATCAGATAGTCGGGGAACTCGACTATAGCATTCTCTCTTGTTTCTTTTTGCTTTATGATGAATATGCTCTCGGTCGCAGTATCCAAAAACTTCCCTACATTTTTCTCATCATGGCAATGATGTTCCATTAATGATGTTCCATTAATTTGTTGAAGTGTTGGGAGAATATTTTTCTGCTATTCTCATAGCGTTTGCAGATAAGCTCCCACGCTGCTGCATAGCTAGCCGCTGATCCCGTTATCAAATGGCTAACCACCATTTGAGCTTCTCCTTTTAAGCAGGCTCTTAAATATACCAGCTTCCTTGGGTTGCTGAGATCCTTCCTGCTGTCTATTAGTTCAGAGAACAGCTCGTAAAATGTTAGCCATTCCTTCGCATTTCCATTGAACGTTGGAAGGTCCACTTTTGGGAGTTCTAACACGACGTAGTTGGAACTTTTGAACTGTTCCAACTTCCTCTGAAGTACCATCTCTAGTGCGGCAACATCAGATTGCAGAATGTCTGCCTCATCTTGATCAAAGGCAGTTCTGTCATACTTCTTTTCAAGCAGTTTCAGTGTGTCCGTCACGTTGGACCAAGTGTTTCTACCTTTAATTGCGACTCCTTGTAGGCCTTGACAGCATCCATAGTTTTAATAAATATTTTATCATTAAAATATTGATGATCGCCAACTCCCAATTTTACCACCGCATTGTTGTTAGTAGTAAATTGGTCTACCAATGCTTCTATTGCTGGTATAGATGCCTTGTCCTTGATGGCTTGCAGTATTTTGTTCTGCAGCTCTCCTGGTCTTGCATCAATTTCACAGATCTTTCCGACAACATCTGGGGAAAACAATCACTGTGACTTGTGCTTTCTGCTTGTATTCTTTGGCGTGATCCGTTCGAGGATTTTTTCATTGGTCGCCCAGTTGACCTAGCTGTGCCTCGACTCACAGCTGATTGATCAGCCAAGAAAAAGCAAGAACACAATGTTTCACCTTATAGTCCTAGTACTTTAAGGCGTGGTTTTTTATTCTGTGTTTCTTACCACTGGTGGGGGAAAACAACAGAATTTCTCGAAGGACCAAAATGTTCACACTATAAACTAATGCGTACATTTAATGAGTTCAATTCGGGTGTTTGAATCTAACTGACTCGCTACTGCGATGGCATCGCTTTTATTTCATTTCATTTCACCTAATTATATAATGCAGCGCTTGTAAGACGCTGCAGTCTGCGTTGGTCAATGCAGTTGAGATTTATCTTAAATCTATGTTTGTGGCCTATGACCGCGCTAATCACCTCCCGCGTGATCATATCTCTTGACACTTCGGCAATAGACCACTGCTATCGTACTTATATGTAGTTGCCACTTATGTTGTCCCGTGCCATGTTTATTGCAGCCCATAAATAGAACATATTTATAGTTTGTCTACTTATCATGTCTAAACACATCTTTAGACAGTAAATATTTTGCCTATTCAAGCCGAAAGAGGTACAGTCTTGCTACCAGATATAACGGAGAAAACACAACAATAAGAAATCGTTAAAGAATAACATTTGAGAATCATTCACAGGGGAATAGATGATACGGTAGCACATATAAAGAGAGGTGTATTTCCCGCATATAAGACAGACAATAACGCTAACTATTAATTACTGCAATAGTTGTCAAACACAAAAGTATCATAAGAGGCCCCACAAAATCATATACAGCGTAACCGAAACCCCGGAGACGCCCATGGAGATTATGCACATTGATATGTACTTCGTCAATAAGAAGAATGTATTGACCATCATTAATAAGTTTCTAAGATATGCATGGGGATTTACTATTCCAGCCAGGGAAAGTGTTAGCATAGTCAGGACAATAAAGAACTTTATGGCATTGTTTGAAATACCTAAGAAAATATCTGTGACTAAGGAAAGGATTTCTCTTCGAATCTTCTTAAGGAATTTTTTAGGCAATCGAATTGGAACTGCATACTTCTTCAACAGTCTTCGGGTAATTTTACGGAAGGTTGCACTCCACGATAACTGAAATATACAGGAAATAACTGAGAGTAAGAAAAAAAAGAGGAGCATGAGGATATACTAATCGAAGCATTCATAACATACAACAACGCTATGGACAATGGAAGATTTGCCTCCGTCCGTTTGCAGTGTAATTCGCTGATCACCAGGACATATATATCTTGTTGCCGCACAAAGCACTCTAGTTCGGGCAGAAGCATAATTATGGGGTTTTCTGCGCCTGGATCGCAGTAAGCAGATTAAGAATCTACACCTGTTGCTATGTCTGTTGTGGCTGCTTTTTCATCATCTTCGTCATTAGTTCGATCTGCTTCTCTTGGAACTCGCTGAGGAAGTTAATGCTTTCATAAAGCCCCTGAAAAATGGCTTCAATGTTGTTGCCGTCTGCGACTCCAGTTGCTGTAGTTTTGATATTGTTGGCATTGTTGATGTGCCTGTTGCTCGTTCTGTCTTTTAATATATGCAACTCTGCCTCGAATTGTGGTTATTGGTCTGTCTCCAATGGCGTCCAGTGACATATTACGCTTGTTGGGCTTGGAGCCTAGTAGGTGCGCCTGGTGCAGCCTGGGTAATTGGCAGGGTGATATTCACCACAGTTGTAACAGGTGCACAGGGGGCAGTCTTTAGTCTTTGGCCGTGTGTCCAAGCTGCTGACATCGATTGCATTGTAAGACATTGAAGATCATACGGCACAGAGGCTTCACATCAAGGATCCCCTTATTATTGGCCTGACTACCTTAAGCTGATAGTAGTGGAATTCATACTGCACATCTTCAAGCCAGCTGCAGTGCGCTTCACTGTGGCTAAAGCAACTTTGCGATTGGGGCTGGGCAGATTGTCGTTTTTATGCTCTGCTTCTATGTCTGTCGAAATTTCTGCGAGTGGACCAAAACGGCCGATGTAGTTAGATCGACGTATCACAGTGTTTGCCAGTGTTCGATTTATGCACTCGAAATTTGAACCATCACCGTCATCTATCTTACGCTTGATTGTTTGAAATCGCTGAACGGGAACATTAGCCGCAGCATTATCTTCACGGTTTTTCGTACTGGGCTTATTAGCTCAGCGCCTCGCCAAGGGCCGATTTTCTCGATGACTTCGTAGCCTGGCACTTGCAAGCCACGTATCCGCTGGGCAGCAGAGACCCGCAATTTGGGATTTTAACTAGCTGTGTTGATGGAAAATGTTTTGCTTTCACGTCGATAATACTAATAGTGACTGGATGGCCACTATTCAAAGTATGTGCCACTATTGTAAGCTAATGAATGCGAGAAAATTTGCAATTTTCTGCAATTTTAGCAAGACCGTCTTTATAGCGACTGTCAATTGGAATTAGGTGGAAAACGCACCCTGGATGCGGGTTTACGCATGAGTACATCGTTTGATCCTAGTCGAACGCCAACTAGTTTCTATAGACGTGAACTGGAGTTTCCACATGGGGTACTAAATGCGATGCGTCGTTTAACGAACCAAGAACCAAAAGGGCATTCTTGACAAGACGTCTGATCCGACGTTCGATTTCCCAGGGTTGTATGTTAATATACAATTGTATATTCTTGCGCAAGTAAGGTGATTTCTTGGAGTTTGTGGATGCTACCGCCGATTCATTCTCAACTTCGCCGATCTCACATGTTCAATTACAGATTTGTTTTCCAAGAAGTTAAAATTTGCTTGGCCTTCAGAAGCTCAAGTAGCGATGGATAAGCTAAAAATCATTTTGACCTCTGCGCCGGTTTTATGAAACCCGAACTTTTAGAATAAGTTTTATCTTCACTATGACGCCAGCGATTTATCCATTGGTGCAGTGTTGGTCCAACTAGCGGATAAGCCCTTATGTCGAAAAAGCTATGTTGACCACAACGTAAATACAGCGTCACCAAACGATAGTGTTTAGCCGTAGTATTAATCATTGAAAAGCTGATACTAAGAATTGCAATAAGTAGCCACCGACTATTATAACTTAAGGCTCATAAGGCAACAGAATGTAACTGGAAGACTTATTGGTATCCACCTGGATTACAACAGTTTAAATTTACCTCCTCGCATCGAAAACGAAAAGATCATTTTGTCCCTGACGCCTTATATATACTATCTGAAAACGAAATAAATGCATTGGACATGGCCCCTACGGTAGACCTTAGCTCTGAAGCTTTTTAAGATGACACATTGTGACGAACTGATTTCTTGATTTCTGCTCGCTACGGGCTGTAACGGCTAGCTCAGAGAGTTTGTTTGTTCGTCCCACCAAATTTATGATTTGTGTGATTGGCCTATCAAACAGACAGAGTTTCTGATTAGAACAACCTTTATTTAGTGACGCTTGACAAAGGGAATCCTGCGATCCTCGCCTTCGGATGCGCGTCGTCGCTTCTTCGTCATCCTTCTTTGCTCGTCCCGTGTCGCTCTCGACGGCGTATCCGTGCCGGCTCGACTGGAGCTTAGGATGTTATGGGGACAGGGAGTATCGTCCATGAGATAAGCTAGCGCTAGGCCCTTGTGTTTGCTTGTCCTTCGCTTGTGGAGATCCTCCTTGGATTCCCGCTTCGACGCTCACTTGTCGTTCACTTGTCTGTTTCACTATTTCGCTGTCGACCTCCGCGTACTTTCACTGACCGACCGATTGACTGTGTGGTTCTCCGCGCACATTTCCTGATTGACTGTGTGGTTCTCCGCGCACTTTTCCTGATTGACTGTCTGTCGATCTCCGCGTACTACCACTGGTTGACTGTGTCCACACTTTCTGAATCTGCTCCGACCGTCTGGTCGCACGCCAGTGTCCGGACTGAGCGACTCGCGCCCGTACTCTGCGCTTGCACGTATGACCTACGCGTGTTCAACTGACCGAGCTGCGCCGCCCTTTTATAGGCCGCGGGATCCCGCTATTTCCCTTTTTGCGCACGGCTCGCTCGGGTACAAGGTCCAACTCATGTGCCGTTAGTTCACGGTGCGTCCTCTTTGTGCTCGTCTAAAGTCCACACCGTTACCGTTCGAGTCCACGGTCCGGTTTAAAAGTTGAGATTCAGCATGCAGACTCCAGAGACATAGACGCTGCGCAAGTTTGTTAACCCATGTTGCCACGCCCAGTCCATTATTTACAGTTTGACCTGACCGCCCTTGAGTCCTCTCGCATTCCAGCCGTCTTCTCTGTTGCTAGGCCAATCTCCTGCACCCGGATTTGTGGGGAGTTTTAAAACTCCTCACAACATATACTGCATTAAAATCTAACTGTGGGTTTTCGGAAAGTGCTTCGACAGGCACTATAGTCATAGAAATTAAAGTGTTATATCCTCCCATTCCGGAATGCAAAAGACCAGCGAGTCTACGCCGTAATCTATTTTGGGCCGGTTTAGCAAAAGATTTTAGAGATTACATTCGATCCTATAACGCATGTAAAAGAAAACGAATTATGCTTAGGCACGTTGGATGACGACCCCTATAAAGAATTTACCCCGGCACCAATAATAGATTTCGTTTTGAAACAGGTATTTCAAACGATAGTGAGCGACAATGGAGCCCCATTAAAATTCAACGCCTTTCTTATTGATTTAGGCGTAAGCCACGTATATACCATTTTATACTCACCACAGAGTAATGTGGCCGAAAGAAGTAACCTTACCCTATTAGCTGCTATCCGAACTTACTTAAAACCCGATCGAACAGTGGGACAGGAACATTACTAGTATTTCATGATGGTTGGAAGTATTCCATTGCGCAGAATTTTAATTAGGCCCACAATTTTTCAAATCCAAAAATTTACTATATTCGAACGGCGAAGCAATGCACGAATGAGTACTCGCGACCGAGTACTCGAAATAACCGAAACGGTTAACTGTGCGCCGCATTGGCAACGTCAAATTTATTGCGTGTTTGTTTTTCCCGTTATACCCGTTACTCGTAGAGTAAAAGGGTATACTAGATTCGTTGAAAAGTATGTAACAGGCAGAAGGAAGCGTTTCCGACCATATAAAGTATATATTATATATTCTTGATAAGGATCAATAGCCGAGACGATCCGTGCGTCTGTCCGTCCGTATGAACGTCGAGATCTCAGGAAGCTCTCAGATTAAGCATACAGACTTTAGAGACATAGAAGCAGCGCAAGTTTGTCGATTCATGTTGCCACGCCCACTCTAACGCCCACAAACCACCCAAAACTGCCACGCCCACATTTTTGAAAAATGTTTTGATATTTTATCATTTTTGTATTAGTCTCGTAAATTTCTATCGATTTGCCAAAAACTTATTGGCACGCCCACTCTAACGCCCACAAACCGCCTTCAAATGTCAGTGTTGAAATTTCTCCTTCTCACTTTCACTAGCTGAGTAACGGGTATCAGATAGTCGGGGAACTCGACTATAGCGTTCTCTCTTGTTTTTTCTTTTTAATGCAAGACATCTCGCATACAACGAAAACAACGGTAACCAATGCGCAATTCACTCTGTTGAAACCGTTTCGGCACGCCGAATTGCGAGGCTTGTTAGTACTCAAAGATTCGAAAATTTTGAGTGCACTCGTGCAGACCTCTAGTGTGTATGTGTGCGTGCTTGTGCTAAAAGAATTCGGGGCGAATTTTGATCTATGAATTAAAATTTGTCAATTTTGTTATAATATGATCTAATAAAATATTATTTAAAACTATTATTGAAAGTTGTTTATTTAGTATTCCTTTATTTTAATTTATGTTGATAAATTATAATATGTAATATAAGTAATAATGGGGTTGTATATTTATATGACCTTTGAGTCGACTTGAATTATTTTAATTAAAACTTTTCCATGTTCCTCAAGCTAGTTTTCTAACTATTTCTTTTCAATACATTTTGCCTTGTTTTTTATTAATAGTAATATTTTTTTACTCTACATATATATCATTTTCAGTTGTCAATTAAATTACTGTTTAACTTGTAGAATTTATCACTAAATTTGTCAATTATGAGATAGAATGCTGAGTTCATCTTTTTTTTGGCTATCAGCAGTCCACCTGCAAAGCTTAAAAGGCAAAACTTTTATAAGTTTGCTTAAAAGATCTATTTTACACATATAATATTCATTATTTACATGAAACCATAATGAGAAATCACTACCTTCCCTTGTCGAAATTTTTTTTGGTGTACCAATCTCAAATAATAATTGTTGCCCGCGACGCGTTTAGTGTGTTTAACTTAAACATATTTGTGTCGGTCGCGTAATACCCTGATCCTGGTTCCTGATTATTGCTGCCACCAACGAGGAACCTTCACCGTAGAGGAAAGTGGCTGATAAAAATACCCAAAAGAATCCAGAGGTATTTGTGTAAAAAATAAAAGCTGAAGTTGCCAAGTATAAGTTAATTCAAGTTTAATTTTTAGTAGTTAAACTCTTCAGAGTTCGTTTATTGAACATTAAATTGGGACTGATTTCTTATTCTTAATTTACCCTTAATCTAAGCTGTGTGTCGTTGGCAGAAGCAGCGCTGTGATGGGCAGAGGCAGCGCTGTGGTCAGAACTGCCAGAACTGTAAGATCGGCACTTTTGGGCTATGTGTGGCGGTAGAGCCGGATGCTCGTGTTGATATTGTTCTTCAGAATTGCGCTTTGGAATCTTCGGTCGTTTAAAAAATTGTCACAATGTTGTGGCGAGATATAGACGCTGCGCAAGTTTGTTAACCCATGTTGCCACGCCCAGTCTAACGCCTACGAACCGCCAAAAACGGTCAGTGTTGAAATTTCTCCTTCCCACTACCTCTAGCTGAATAACTATATGACTATGAATAATATCTGTTCTGGAAGAACTGAAAATCAAACTCCAAAGTCGGGTCAGAGCCATTCGAGCGAGCTTTTCCGATTTTGGAGGAAGAATTAAAATGTCGACTCGAAAACTTAAATGCTTCCACTAACAAGGCAAATCAATTAGATGAACAGATAGAAAAATTAGATAGTGGGGATGATTTAGGCGACGAGTTAGAAGAACTTTGTATAGTTAACAAGGCAAAAATATTGTCTCTGGTATCTGCATTGAAGACTGCAAGCGTCAGCGAAACTTCGAGATCAGCGGCGGAAGCACCAACTCGTTCGCGACTTCTGAATTTGACATTGCCAAAATGTAGGGGAGATTATTCGAAAATTTCATCAGCCTCTGCGAAACTTTTGTTCATAAAGACGCCAGCATTCCAGTTATCGAAAAATGTAACCATTTAACTTCTTGTCTCTCTGTTAAAACTATAGAAACAATTAAAGCTTACCAAGTAACCGAGAGCAATTACAAAAAGACACTGGCCAGTTTAAAAAAGGTTTACGATAACGAATTTCTAATCTGTATGAATAAAATTTCAACATTGTTTTGACTTCCGAAAATATCGCATCAGTTCGCATCCTCCTCGAGAAACCTTATCGATACTGTTTCGTCGAGTTATGGTAATGTAATCGATAGGAGACGATACAAAAAATGTCTAATGCAATGTTGATTTATTTGGGATTGAATAGAGTCGACCCAGTGACCAAACAAAAATGGGAGGATTAGCTCTATTATGGTCCGATTTCGAAAAAATTTGAAATCGCCGATTTTGCTGATAAATCGACAAACCGAAGCAAGACAAGTTATTGTCAAGCAAGCGACATAATCGTAGCTCATGTTCTTATTTCTCCTCCAACAGCAAGCCTCAGTAAACTTGTAGCTATTGCAATGCTATTTACTACATAACTGTAGCCCGTTTAGGCGTCTCTCTGTGATGCAAAGGTTTAAATTTGTTAAGTCACCCTCCTTATGTATTAATTGTCTGCGAAATGGCCAAACTGTTTTAAAATGCAAAGTCGAACTTGTGAACGCCTACATAGATACGCAGTACCTGAGAACAGTTTAGCGTTGCCACCGTTAGAATCGATTGGCAGCACACTACAGAAATGTCCCTGGAGGAAATCCAAAGAAAATTCTGTCGCCTAAGCACAAGTTAAGTGAAGACCATTACAGGAAGACTACTTAGGTATTGTTATCACGTCGGTTTGAAGTTTGGCTGCCGTTTAAGTCCGATCCAAATGAGTTGGGAAACCCTTCGAGGTTCGGCTGAGGTTGTCTGGCTATTCGGTACTTAAAAAGGTTGAGTGAGTCTGCAAGATTTTCATTCACTAGAGCTGCCGACGTAATTGGATCCGATTTTGAAGTCGATGACATGTTAACACATTTCACCTATCTCGGATCCAGAGTTAACTAAGGCTTCGGGAACATCGTGTTTGCCTAGCGGCATCTTCGATTCCTTGGTTCGTTCATACCGACCCGATGTCACGTTTACAGTTACATGCCTTTGGCGACGGATCCATGAGAGCTTATGGAGCTTGCGTTTATATTCGTAGCAAAACTGCAGAAGGTTATAAATTATGATTGTAGACCTCAAAGTCGAAAGTAGCTCAAGAACCAAACGCTCCCAAGGCTTGAGTTATGTGCCGCTCACCTTCTCGCAGATCTCTGTCATAGAATCAAACCCTTATAAAAAGTCCCTATCGAACGAATTGTATACTGATTGGATTCTGAAGTTACTCTTCACTGGATTTGATGTCATCCATCTTCGTTGTCGACATTCGTTTCAAACAGGGTAGCGGAGATTCAAGAAAGGTCAGGAGAAAGCTACATGGCGGCATGTTCCCACAAATCAGAACCCAACAGATATTGTTTCTAAAGGTTGTGACGTCGACGAAATTGGGCAGCCAGTCTAGTTTACTGGAACACAATTTTTGAAGAACAAAGACGAAAACTGGCCGAAGAATGCACATTTCGAGCTTGACGATTAAGTCTTGTATCAGGAAGCAAGGAAGACTGCAGTCGTATTGACTGTTGGACTGCTTAGAATTTTCTCTTAGATGTTTCGCTTTATAAGAAAATGCAAAGACAAGAGCATAGTTTTCTAAGAAACTCTGTCACCGACTGAATATAAAGAAGCTTTTTATAAATTTATCGAAATAGTTCATGAGTATCAAATAAAAATTGTAAAGAAGTGTAAAAATTGCCACGTCCACAATTTTGAAAAATGTTTTGATATTTTTTTATTTTTGTATTAGTCTTGTAAGTTCTATCGATTTGTCAAAAAACTTTTTGCCGCGCCCACTCTAACGCCCCCAAACCGCCAAAAACTGTCAGTGCTAAAGACTCGCCTTCGCACTTTTACCAGCTGAGTAACGGGTATCAGATAGTCGGGGAATTCGACTACAGCGTTCTCTCTTGTTTTTTTTTGTATGGAGTAAAAATTTATCTAAACCAACTTTCGATAAGCTAGACTCTAAGTATGATATGTGAAAGTATATGTTAGGTCGAAATTTGAAACTGATGGAGCTGTTAAATGCTCGGGATCTTTTAAAATTACCGATTTACATTTATCGCAACTGAATCCCCAAGCAATATTCAACAAAATATTTACTCGAAGTTAATTCATTGCACAAAAAATTAACTATATTTTGGTCAAAGTACCTATCATTGCCTTGTAGAATTTCCGAAAATTATAGGGAGTATTCTTGCTGCTGTATTTTTTCTTTTCAATGCGAAGCTGATGTATCGAATTGAACTCTATTGGAAACATATCATCATCATCTGATACGCAATTTGACTTTTGTGAAAATCTAAAAATGTGTAAAGATATTAGGTTGGCAATTATTATATTATATTCGATAACTGAAGGATTTTTGCAGTTACCACCTTTTGCTCGAACACACGCAAATATATTTTTAAGAAGATCCTGGTAACTAAAAGTTAAATGTGTTTTGTGTGATACTTAAATTTATCTTTGACGAGTCCAAATATAGCTTCAGAAGTTTAGATCAATCCGTTAAGATAGTATATAATATTCCCTTGATATTTAACGCTCTTGAAGTATTCCCGCATTTCATGGGGTTTTTGTCAGTTAATACTCTGCTATTCAGGCAATTAAAGTAATCGTTAACTTTTTCGACAAATGCAGCAGTAGAAGCTGCAACTTCGGGACTATTTCGATTAAATTGCTTGTTTTGAATATGTATGAATGAATATATATGAATATGTATGAATATATATGAATATGTATGAATATATGAATATATATAAATATATATGAATATGTATGAATATGTATGAATATATATGAATATATATAAATATATATGAATATATATGAATATATATGAATATATGTGGGGTTTTATTATTATAATATAAGTTTTATTTGAATTTTGTAACAAATAATATAGGATATTGAAATTAATCGTCACTGTCGTTGTCCTTCTTCTCCGAGCAAAAAACAACTCTCTCTCTACCGCTGTCGTAAAGCACTTCGCCCTCGTAGCGTTGCGCTTTTGCTCCTCGTTGATCGTCGTGTTTGCGAATTCGCCACCTCGCTAAATCGCCATCATCTTCATCTCGTCGTTGTTATCGTCGTTGTCGTTGTCTAGGGATGTTTCATACTAGTGGGATTAGGGTAAACAGCCAAAAACCAATCCCACATTCGGCCATTCTGACTAAGCTTTCGACCCGAATGCTTCATCGTCATCGCTGTCATCGTTGCCAATTGGCCATGGCTTCATATATTCCGCGCACGTTGCAGAATTCTTTGGTCCATTGCTGTTGCCTACTTTTTGGACATCATAGGCGTTGTTGTACTTCACCTTTACAACTTTATAAGGCCCCAAAAACTTAGGTTTCAGCTTTAGGCCACTACCAAACTGGGTACGTTTAATAGCAATTAGGTCGCCAATATCATATTGTCTTGCTTGCTTGCGTCGAAGATTGTAGTCCTTCTTGTTCTCGTTCTGCAGCTTCAATATCTGAGTCTTAGCCTTTACTCGTAACTCGTTGCGTTCTTCATTGAAAATTGCTACGGCCTCTTTGTTTATCAAGTCTCGTATCTGAAGATCATCTTTCGTTCTCATTTTAATACCAACCAGGCTCAAAAGGCGTCGTATTAATGCTTCTGGTAAATGTTGAGTTGATCGCCTGTTGCACTCTGTTGACATTGCGGTACCATTTCGTGGGGTCATCGACACTTAGCTTTGAGAGTACTGAAATGATAATAGAATTTAGTCGCTCAACCTTTCCGTTTACCCTTGGCAAGCCAGTAGTCGTCTTCACTAGCTTTATTCCCTCGTCCTCGCAATATTCCACAAAGTCTTGCGATGTGAATGCTGAGCCTCTATCCGAAATAATGAATGCTGGGTTGCCAAGGTTAACACTTTGGTTGCTGAGCTTCACAATCACCTCGTTTGCTGTGGTTGACTTCGTAGGATAGAGCCAGCAAAATTTCGAAAAAGAATCGATTACGGCCAAAATGTGTTTGTAGTCTTTATGCGTTGACTCCAGCGGACCCAAAAAGTCAATATGGTAGGTAAACAATGGGACGTCTTCTTTCTGGAGTGGGTGTAGTAGTCCTTCTTGCTTGCCTCGTTTGCGATCCGTTAAAATGCATGGAATACAGCACTCGATATATTTTTTAATCTTGTCTTCAACGTGTGGTATAAAAAATTCTCGGCAGATTAACTCCTTTGTCTTCTTAGCAGCAAAATGACCTCTGTCATGGGCACTGCTAATTACTCGCTTTTGCATTTTGTTTGGCACTACTACCAGCTCATCGTCACCTACAAGTTTGTACACACCTCCTTTTAAAAAGTAGTCATCGTATACTTTATTTTCATCGCTTAGAACTTCTTTGATGGCTCTTATCTTCTCGTCGCGTGCTTGCGCATCCTTCAAAGCAGTACTTATGCTATCTCCTTTTATGAGCATCACTGGATACCGGCTGAGAGCATCGACATGCTTCATTCTCACGCCAGATCGATGTTCAACTGTATAGTTATATTCTTGTAGAAAAAGAATCCAGCGAGCCACCCTAGTGCATAAGCTTTGTTTTTCTAAAGTTTTCGTAAAAGCGTTGCAGTCTGTTACTAGTTTAAAATGAATGCTTAACAAATACACCCTAAACTTAGTCAAAGCTTCGATGACTGCCAATATTTCCAACTCATAGCTGCTGTATTTACGCTGTGCATCTGTGGTCTTTTTTGACATAAAATACACAGGATGCAGTTGACCATCGTCGACGTTCATCTGTAATAAAACTGCTCCGAATCCATCAATAGACGCATCTGTATGCACTTCCGTCTCGTAAGTCTGATTATAAATACTTAAAACAGGGTTCTCAGTTAGTAACTTTTTCAAAATATTAACTACATTCTCTTCGTCCAAATCAAATCTGAATCTAGTGTTTTTCTTTGTCAACTCAGTTAAAGGTCTAGCTATTCCTGCGTAATTTGGTATAAACTGAAATAGCCCGTCAGGCCCAAAAAACTTTCTACTTGCTTAATAGTTTGTGGCATCTTGAATTTGGATACAGCTTCGATTTTCTCTGGTGAGGGGTAAATTTTGCGATTTTCTATAACATGGCCCAGAAATTGAATGCGCGTCTTCAGAAAATTGCATTTTTTCAAATTAAGCTGCAGACCATAATCTTTGCACGTTGCAATAACTTCCTTCAAGTTTTGTACAGCGTCTTGTTCCGTCTTAGCGGGGATAATAATATCATCTACATAGGGCAATGCGATTCCTCTGCGTGACAGATCCCCAAATATCGCATTAACGTGGCGCTGAAAAACGCCTGGCGAATTTGAAAATCCAAAGGGTACTTTCAAAAACTGATATTGTCCTCGGTGTGTCACAAATGACGTATATTTTCTGCTGGGTTCAGCAACTGGTACGTGGAAAAATCCGTTTTTCAAATCGATTGTACTGAATATTTTTGCCTCTTGCAGACGATCCAACTGGTCCTCAATGAGCGGTAATGGGAAATGGTCTTTAACAATTACTTTGTTAATTCTGTGATAATCTACACACAGCCTTACAGAACCGTCGTGCTTTTTTACAAGTACTATGGGACTTGTAAACTCGGATGTTGACTCTTCAATTATGTCATTCTCAAGCCACTCTTTATTCTGTTCGTCAACAATATGCATTTCCGAAAAAGCTAGTCTGCGTGGACGTGAGAAAATTGGCGCTTCATCATTTAGCACAATACGCATTTCTACATTTGTTGTTTTTGTTTTGACCGGTTCATAATTCGAAGTTAGCTCACGCACCTCTTGCTTGGCATATTCGCTCGCAGCCTCGTTAATGTCAAACAACTCATTGTCCACTTCAACACAAATGTTTAGAAAATTTTGTTCATTATTTCTTTTATTTTTTCGCACTTGTAAGCCGTTACAGTTAAAAACAATCTCTGCTTGTAAACATAGCTGTTCTCCGATAATTAATTGCATATCAAGAAATTTGATTGGAACGACGTAAAAATCTAACAAATAATCCTCTTCATCAATCAGAATTCGTTGTTTAAATTGTCCAATTGGTTTTATTTTATTGGAGTCGCGGTCACTCCCGAATCCAATTAGAACGACATTGCAGCTTTCCAGCTTCGGCTTTCCAATATCACAATAAAAATCTTCCCGTATGATATTGAATTTACTACCCGTATCGAATAACGCCGTACACTTTTTATTTGCAATATAAACTTCTTTGCTGGTCAAATCGTTTTTTGAAATCAAACTGCGAGTGTTCCTGTTTAAAACATTTTTGTCAATATTTGCGCACTCTTTAGAAATATGTCCGTACTGATTACATTTGTAACACTTTCTGCCTTTTTCTTTATTCTGGCAGTTATTCATGTGTTGATTCATGTTTCACCACAGTTGTAGCATTTCAGCTCTTTTTTCGCGTCTTTTTCTACATTCTGATTTTTTCTGTCTTTCTCTTTCACAATGTTCTCATTGCGCTTCGATCTGTCTTTCTCACTCTGATTTTCCTTTGCTATCATTGTTCCGAAACACTTTAGTTTGTCTTTAAATTGACTCATATTTTTGGCACCATATAATATTGATTTGTTTACACTTTTTTCGTCGATGCCGTCAATTAAATACGGTATGAAAGCGTCATCTGCAATTTTACCTCTAGAAGCAATATTTTTCATTCTATAAAAGTACTCGAAAACACACTCGTTGTTGCCACGTTTCGTTTGCGCGAGTTGCTCGTGAACTAGCTTGCTGCTGACACTTGACTTAAATTCGGATAGCAATGCTGCTTTGAGAGAATTCCATGAATTTAGACCTCTCTCGCTCAACACAAACAATTTTGCAATTCCTTTAAGTGATTTTTTTGCAAACATAAACTTTTGGAAGTCATTCCAATACATAAGCGTCGCTTGCTCTTCGTACTCTTCTATCCATACTTCGATTGGAATAGTTTTAGTGCCATCATAACTGCGTATGCTCTCTTCAACGTCGCGAAAACTGATCGCAAAGCGTGGCGTCGACATACTGTCGTTTTCAGTAAATACGTTGCGCCTGGTATTCATCTCGTCTACTCCTTGTACATTTTCATCACTTCTTTCGGCGTTCGTTGCTCTGTTCGGCGTCTGGAATACAACGTTTTCTGCTTCACTGTCTGTTTCATCGTCTGTTTCGTCGGCTTCGGTTGACGACAGTAAACTGTTCTTCTTCAAGTTGCGGAAAATGTGTATATGCAAATCTTCGTCTCTGTACCCTATACCTAGCACGTTACATATTGCCACAAGGTCAGCCTGCGTCAAATTATCTTCTGCGTATTCCTTCTTTGCACCATATCTCTGGTCATTTTCGGCAAAATCGAAACCAGTAATTCCCGTAGTCTTTGGCGATTCCTTCTGTTTCCTTCACTCTCGAACACAAACTTATGCAGTGCAGCAATGCTCTCCTTCTTACTTGAGCGTAAACTAGCACTTATGAAATTATTTAAACACGCCATTATGGTAAAAAAAAATTGCGACTGTACTTTTTTGTTTTACACGTTCAACTTTTGTTTAATATCATCAATTTTGTTCACATTTGTTCATTCCCGTTCACATTTGCTCAATTCCGGACAAGCGCCCAATATTATTATAAGTTTTATTTGAATTTTGTAACAAATAATATAGGATATTGAAATTAATCGTCACCGTCGTTGTATTGTTGTCGATCTCGTAGCCACACAGGCAGAACGCACAACTTCCGTCTTCTCCGAGCAAAAAACAACTCTCTCTCTACCGCTGTCGTAAAGCACTTCGCCCTCGTAGCGTTGCGCTTTTGCTCCTCGTTGATCGTCGTGTTTGCGAATTCGCCACCCCGCTAATTCGCCATCATCTTCATCTCGTCGTTGTTATCGTCGTTGTCGTTGTCTAGGGATGTTTCATACTAGTGGGATTAGGGTAAACAGCCAAAAACCAATCCCACATATATATGAATATATATTCATATAAGAATATAGTCGAAAACGTTTACTTCTGCCTGTTGCATACTTTTCACCCTTTTACGCTACGAGTAACGGGTATAACAAGGGAGAATGCTATAGTATAGATTCGGCTATTATTAATTCTATGCTCTATTCGAATAATTTTTATGTTAAGGCAATGCAAGTTTTTACGTGGTTAAAAATTTTCAAAAATAATATAGATTCGAAGTCTAAGAACTTGTAAGAAGAAGAGTTTGTCAAATTTACAATGCATAAAAAGGGCATATTTTGTCAAATTTACAATGCATAAGCATACGTGTGCACACATACAGTGATCGGCGGTCTGTGGAACCAGCTCTAGAGCCAGCACAAAAAAGCGTATGGCGTTACGCATCTTGTTATTTTAATGTCTTTGGTTATTATTCCTACGTATGATAATCCATTGCTACTGATAATTGGAACCATTGTCCTTCCGGGAGCAATTTGGACACCCCGATCTATCTATATCAGTGCGCAGTGGAAAAGCTACATGAATTCCTAGTGTAAAGTAGAGTGCGCACAGTCATATATAGTAATCATAAATATAGATGTAAGAGAAAATAATAAACAGAAATAAAAATATAAAACATTCGTATTTAAACAAGACGCGCGCCTTCCCGGTACGGCAAGGGAGGGTCACACTGACCAAAAAGTGGATCGGGCACACTAATGTGGCCAAAATGAGTCGAGATATGGGTGCACACCACGCCTCACCAAACCGCTATATAAAGCGGACCACAGCCCTCTAAAGCTCTTTCAGTTAAGCCGGCGATCGGCAAAGGTTCAATCACAGAACTAGCGGAAAGGACCAGTGGTAAAGACTAAAGAGAAGTCGGGTAAGCCAGCGCTAATTAAATTTTGTACCCTTTACTAGTACCGTTTATTCTCCGGTTCGGTTTACCGACTCATTAATTAATTGGAAGACCTCTGATACTCTTCTCACTTTGGTAGACCTAAGCGGCCTCTCAAACTATTCTCTCCTTTGACCTGAAAGGCGTCTCAAACCATTCTTACCTTGGTAGACCTGACCCACTAACTGGTAGACCTGAACGGCCTCTCCAATTCTGTCCCGTTCACAGACATTGGTCAACTCGCGAGAAGGGCTCACCTGTTGGGCTACCACCTCGGGATTTGGTGCGAATCCACGCGCGCATCTGCCTGCGAATCGCACATCGACCGGCAAGTCGACCACGGCGCCGAACGGCATTCAGATCCACCACTAAGACATCCGCCGACATGAAGACTATTGTAAACCTACAATAAACCAATAAACGATAACCAATTACTTTATAATATTATCCTCTCCAGCAACATGGTTCACTGGTTGTAAACCTACAATAAACCAATAACGATAACCAATTACTTTATAATATTATCCTCTCCAGCAACATGGTACACTATTTCATCGCTGGAAGGCGTTTCAACACTGGAACTGTACACATGTGAGTCCTTCAAGCCAAGTGTAATGTAATGAAATTCCGTATAGCCGTAGCTTAGTCTACATAATGTGAGAAGTCTTAAAACTCCCTACAAGTCGAGGTACAGGAGAGCTGACTAGCAAGAGCGAAAAAGGCTGATATGCACGAGGAGTCCAGGGCAGCCAGGTCAAACGGGAAATAATGATCTTTGGGCCCCGGCAAAGCGGAGAGACCGTGAACTAACGGTACCGCGCTGGACCTTTGACTCAAGACGGCGAAGGGCGCAGAGGTCGAACGGTAACGGTGTAGACTTTGGACATGCACACAGAGGACGCACCGTGTACTAACGGGACATTGGTGGACAGTTAAACACGCGTAGGACACGTAGTGAATAGTTAATCCGAGAGTGGTAAACGCGCACCCGTTGAGAAGTTACCGCAGGACGCAGAAGAATATCAGTCAGTAAGTGTCGAAGCGGACACACAAGGACGATCACTACAAGCGGAGAATAGAGCAACGCAGAGATCCACGGGAAAGAAGACTTGGCGTGGTCAGAAGGGATTGGAAAGTCAGTGGTTGGTGTCCTGTGACAGGAGCGGTGGACAACGAAGAAGAGACGCCGCGCAGCAGACTGCGACGCCTGTAGGAGCCCGTTGTCGAATTGGTCTGACAATAAAGCTATTCTAATCGGAAACTCTGTGTTCTCTTTGGTGGGGAAATTCCCAAAACCTCTCGGAGTTAGCCGTTAAAATTCGTAGCGAGCAGAAACAAGAAAAACAGTGCTTTACAATACATTCTTCAAAGATCATTTAAAAAAAAAATTATTGGGAGGTTGAGTGAAAAAAAATATAAAAACAAGAGAGAACGCTATAGTCGAGTTCCCCGACTATCTGATACCCGTTACTCAGCTGTCAACACTGACAGTTGTTGGCGGTTTGTGGGCGTTAGAGTGGGCGTGGCAAAACTTGTTTTTGGCAAATCAATAGAAATTTTCAGGATTAATTCAAAAATGAAAATATTTCAAAACATTTTTCAAAAGTGTGGGCGTTACAGCTTTGGGCGGCTTGTGGGCGTTAAAGTGGGCGTGGCAAAAAGTATTTTGGCAAATCGATAGAAATTTACAAGACTAATACAAAAATGATAAAATATCAAAACATTTTTAAAAAATGTGGGCGTGGCAGTTTTGGGCGGTTTGTGGGCGTTAGAGTGGGCGTGGCAACATGAATCGACAAACTTGCGTTGCTTCTATGTCTCTGGAGTCTGTATGCTTAATCTGAACTTTCTAGCTTTTGTAGTTCCTGAGATCTCGACGTTCATACGGACGGACAGACGGACATGGCCAGATCGTCTCGGCTATTGATCCTGATCAAGAATATAAATACTTTATATGGTCGGAAACGCTTCCTTCTGCCTGTAACATACTATTCAACGAATCTATTATACCCTTTTACTCTACGAGTAACGGGTATAATAAAATTTAAGTAACCGACCTTACAATACTAGACAAAATACTGTGACGCAAAAAAAAATTGTTTATTTAAATATAGCGATCTCATATGGCCTAAAATTAGCTTAGGATTATTTCTAATAAAAAAAAACAATGCTTAGTTGTAGGATTATTTTTAATAATAAGCATTGTCTTTTTTTTAGTAGTTTGAAAAACAGAAACTCGTTTAAAATACATTTAAATACTCATAGACTTAGCCAGTGCCAGGGAACCTTACAAGAATGTTTTTGTAAATTGAAGGGGGACTTGTAGTAGGAATCCCACTTGGCCAGGAGCACCCGTTTTGGTCGTGCCGCCGCCGAGCCCAGTACATGGGCGCGGACGTGGTCGCGGCACGAGGGAGGGTTATGCACGCGCTGGCACGTGCTTTCAAATACTTTCAATAGTCCAGTCATTAAAACCAAAAATGTTGGCTCGCTTTTCTTCCCACCCAAAATAACGCGCTTTTAAAAATATCAAATTAGAACGTAAAAAAATAATTCTGCTGAATCTTATTTGCAATTTAAATACTGAACATGGGTCATTTACATACTAATAATGACATAATAAATATACTAAATATTGAAAACATATACAAAGTAAATTATTAAAACTACTGTAATTTAAAATATCTATTTTCCAAAAAGAGAAATTACACATAAAAAAGATATTTCATAAAAATAATACATAGTAAAACACAATAGATATCGCTATAGTCGAGTTCCCCGACTATCTGATACCCGTTACTCAGATATTGGAAGTGCGAAGGAGAAATTTCAAAACTAAAAGTTTTTGGCGGTTTGTGGGCGTGGCAAAAAGTTTTTTTGCAAATCGTTAGATATTTACAAGAGGCGCAAGTTTGTTAAGCCATGTTGCCACGCCCACTCTAACGCCCACAAGCCGCCCATAACTGCCACGACCACACATTTAAAAAATGTTTTGATGTCTGCAGAAAAACTTTTTGTCACGCCCACCCTAACGCCCACAAACCACCTAAAACTGCCACACCCAGATTTTTAAACAATGTTTTCATATTTTTTTATTTTCTTATTAGTATTCTCAATTTCTATCGATCTGCAGAAAAACTTTTTGCCACGCCCTCTCTAACGCCCACAAACCGCCAAAAACAGTTTTGAAATTACACTTCGCATTTTCACTAGCTGAGCAACGGGTATCAGATAGTCGGGGAACTCGACTATAGCGTTCTCTCTTGTTTTGGACTTAAGTGCATTTATTCCCAAATTTCCTTTAGCACGTGAATTTTATTATTATTTCATTACACGACGTCAGCACTTCGAGTGCTCACATCGTCCTGATTCTGAGCAGTGCCGGTAGCAACGCTTGCGTTTTACTATCCCGTACTTTAATCAGAATACCCTGATAGCTTTGACCAAATCATCCCTTAGGCACAATATTTTCTAAAATATTTTATATCTTTTCCTATTTGTTTAAGAAAAAAATGCTATTGCATATGGAACAAGTTGACAAACCCTCTCTAAATAGTTTTTGAGGTGTGTCTGAGAATGATTTCCAGGTAATTGCGGTTCGTCCAAGGCTAAGGTTATTCTATTTTAATATATATAAATGGTAAACTTGAATTTAAGAATTTCGTTATTATTATCTATTTTAGCTCGATTGCCATACCCTTCTGCCCATTTTATAATTTAGCGGTTGAATACGAATATATTCCAATAACTATTGAACCTAGCTTGATTTTCTGTGTTTATAGTGTTTATCTTACGTTACTACTAAAAGCATATATATTTTATTATTATTATTAAAATATTAAAACTATTTCTGTGTGATGTAATTGACTAAAACAAATGTATACCCGTCGCTCAGAGCAACTCGCCAGCACCTAGTAATGCGCGTATAGGTGTACCACTGCAGCTTCAGCGCTCTTCTCTTCTCTTTTCGGCCTTCTTTCTTCTCTCGCTAATGCTGTCGCGTTATCTATTCAGATAAACTACTTTTGCAAGCTTACGCCTAAAGGTTTATATTTTGAAGCCAAGCTTTCGCTTAGGCAGTCTGCATTTAGAATAAACAAAAGCACAAATAAATATATATATATATAATATATAACCTATTCGTGCGTTGGTGTTAACTATAACCCTAAGTGTGGCATTTCGGTTGTCTTCCCCATAAACATTTGGTGACCCGACGTGATCACAGTTTTTGTCGGAGTCTGCCACTCGTTCTTGTTATTGCTTAATATCGTTTAAACAAAACGCATTCTTTTGCTGTCGGTTGCGGGACTTCGGTCACAAACACACCAATATAAAAGTGCACATCCGGCCGCTTGATTATTCGTACATTTCGCGCTGTAAAATACCAAAACGGTGTTTAAGAAATTATTACCAAAAGTGAATCGCATTTAATCGTTATTAACATATTTATAAGTACATATGGGCACTGTCATACATATTTACATTCGTTTGCCAGTTATATTCGTTGATGCTACGCAGAAAATTTGCCGGTAAGAACAACAAGTTCAACCGGGTTTAAGGTTCTGATGCATCTCATCGACTCTTGTTACCTATTTTCGCGGTAAAATTTCCCATGTAAATTTGACTTCTAACAAGCCAAAGCCCTATCTATTTTCCGGCAAATAAACTCGATGAAAAACGCTGATTCGGTTAATCAGTTTGATGAACGATTTACCCAGTAAAGCGATTAGAATAAATCAATCCCTTAAACTTGTTTCGGCGCAGACATCATTGAAGTGACCAACGAATTACATTTTCCGCAGTTTTAATTGATGTGAGGGGAAAACTAAACCGAGGATTAGCTCCTTATCGCAAGCCGCAATTACTGGCTTCGACCGCTGCCAAGTCAAAATCCATTGACATCACTAACAATGCGGATCATTCTATTCAATCTAGGAAGCCTCTGTTGCAAAATCTGAAGATAGGAGAACATACGCTCGCTCGAGCCCTCAAATGCCAAATTTAAAAGAGGCTATGCATTTACTGATTAATTGATTTGAAAATAACGTTTTACACTTTTATGCACACGTTCAGTGCAATATTTGGTCTAATTCAATTAGAAACCTAGCCACTACGCAACAGATTTTGGATGGACGCCGAAAAATGGGAAGAGGATTTATCAATCAATAAGTCTACCTGGGATACTGGGATGGCAAGCTTGGATTCAGCCTTGGTAACTCAAACACAAGGCCAGCAGGGGGGAACAAACTTGCACAAATATATCCAAAAATAAACTTATTACTTCTGCTAGTCACTTTTAAATTTGAGTCAGAACTTTCGATATAGAAAGGCAAAGAAGTTGCCACTTTGCTTTAACTGTTTGCGCAAGGGGCATAGTTTGTAGCAATGCATGTGGACTCACTGCAGATATTGTCGCATGAAGCACCACTCATTATTGCATATGAATCATGACCCATCCGCAACATCCACCTCATTTTCAACTCCATCATGTGATCCAAGCTTGAGCTCTCAGCCTTCGCAACCATCAGCTTCGCAACCTGTTCATCAGTTAGCAAGACCTCCACCAAACACATCAAATATTATGCCGATCGATTAAGTTGCTGTTGCCTTCCCGAGCAATTTCAGATTCAGCCTCCCAGCCAAACTTAATAACTTCTCGGGTAGCTAGTCAACATAATTTGAATTATAAAATAGCGCAAACCTCGATTTCTGGCATCGGACAATCTTCCATGACGTCGTTAAGGCAGTCGATATTCTTGCGCAATCACGGCATGGAAGCTATCGTGCTTCATTCACAGCTGTTGTTACTCACAGTATCACGTACAAATTTACCCATTTAATCAATCAATGACAACCAATTGACCTTTTAATTGGCGCTGGTTAGAGAGTATCTGGAGGGATGTCGAGTATGCCAAATCATAAATCGGTTTCAGCATGATGGCTGCTAGGAGGATCCTGCTGATTATTCTGATGTCGAAACACTTACCGCATTAGTAAAGCGATTTTGGGAAATAGAAGACTTAACTTCGTCAAAGCCATCCTTGTTGTCGGAAGACTTGCGATGCAAGCAACTATTCAATCAATAGTGCACTCGACTTGGGAATGGTCAATACCCTGTTCGCCTCTTATCTACTTCAGGATTCAAATCTCTAGGTGATTCATATCACCTGCTCGACAAGGAGCACTTAATCCAATTTCACGATGGATAGAATATCGCTAAGGCATTGGGATTAGCCTAGGATCCAGCTTCAGATCAACAGCAAGAGGATTGCATTGTCAACAATAGACAAATTTTATGATCCACTTGGTCTATAAATCCAATCGTCCCGAAATCTTAGATCTTTCTGCAATCTCTATCGTGTGCTAACGTGGATTGAGGTGACGCATTGTCGGATTCTTTGGTCATGGGGGGAGTTGAATTTAACGTTATCGGTCGTACAGAAAAATTGCAACCTAGGGGTTCCGTTGAGTTGCATAGATTCTACGATGCTAGTATATGGGTTTATGGAGCGTGCTTATACATGCGATCGGCCGTTTGCACATGCGTTTATTCACATGCTACAATAAAGACTAATAATGCCGCCCAGCGTGGGGCCAAACGCCAAACCCATCTAACAACTTTTGGAACGTATGAGAAGCTGTGGACAAATCCTTCCGTAGGCACAATATTTTCTAAAATATTTTATATCTTTTCCTATTTGTTTAAGAAAAAAATGCTATTGCAAATGGAAATGACGAAACCCTCTCTAAATAGTTTTTGAGGTGTGTCTGAGTGCGTAGAATATTGAATTATGTCCAGGTAATTGCATTTCGTCCAATTAAAGAGGCTATTGTTATTTGTATTTTAATCGATATTAATCGTAAACTTGAATTTAACAGTTGAATACGATTAGATTCCAAAAACTATTGAAATTAGCTTATCTTACGTTATCCCATATCTTACGTTCCTGATTGAACGTGGCATATTACTACTAAAGGCATCTATAAAACTTGTAACGAACTGATTTTGTTGGGTCGACAACCGTTCTAGCGTCAGGCAAGTCCTGTCTTCTTCCTGTTTGTGCCACGCACTTGTGTGAGTTGGACTATTAGAGTCGGATTGGATCCTTTTTCCCGGTCGTGGGGATTTTGACAGTGGCGGAGGCCAGATGGATAAACAGTCGTTCTATCGCATTCCTCCCCCTATGTCCCGCTTCGCTCGGGTATGTTCATTGAGACAATACTCTGGTTCGCTCGTGGTCCGCCTCCGTTGACTCTCGCCTTGACCTGACGTTAGAACGGTTGTCGACCCTCGTCCGTTCACAGGCACTCTTGCTCCTCTGCATCCCGACGTTGGCGACCTTCCTTTTCCGTGGTATTAGTTAACTTTCGCCTTGGCCTGACGATAGACCGGTTGTCGGGCTCGTGGTCTGCATCCGTTTACTCTCGCCTTGGCCTGACGTTAGAACGGTTGTCAAGCCTCGTCCGTTCTCAGGTACTGTTGTCCTTCTACATCCCGCCGTTTGCGACCTCACTTTTCCTTGGTGGTGGAGCTGTTGACTCTGGCTGAGGCCAGACGAATAAATAGTCGTTCTCGGCACGTTCGTGGGATGCAGTACTCCGGTTTGCTCGCGGCCTCTCTCCGTTAACTCTCACCTTCGCCTGACGCTAGAACGGTGGTCGTGCTCGTGGCCTGCATCCGTTTACTCTCGCCTTGGCCTGACGCAAGAACGAATGACTGTCTCCGTCCATTCTTGGGTACTGTCTGCCCTACTGCATGCTCTCCCTGATTCCTCCTGTCGGATTCGCATCCTCCTTCTCGCCCTTATCCTCCACCTGATCCTGTTGCGTAAGGTCGCTAATGTGTACATTGCGTTCCATTCGCCTCTTCCGGTGGCGAATCTTACAAATCAATGGCGATACGAAATCTACAACCTGGTACGGCCCATCGAACCTTGGAGCCTGTCTGGCTGCAAATCCCTCGGCCGCTTTCGACAAATAGTCCTCTTTGGCCCACATCACTTCACCAATCATTAGCTTCCATTGCCTTCATCGCAGGTTGTAATGTCTGGCCTGGTCTTGGGACACTCTCTCCAGGTTTCTCCGTACTATCGAGAAGATCTCTCCGTCCCTTTAGAAAACCTGTCGATCAGCACCAATAACACCACACTGTCGCCCAGGGTTCTTTTGGGATCTGTGTCAACATCTTTCACGCCACCTGCCGCTGATTTGGTTTGAACCTTTTGCAGTCCTCGCAATTTCGAACGTCTCTCTGCATTCGTGATCATGGTTTTCTCGCAGGACGGTTTCCCTCAGTTGCCGCGAAACGCATAGCTTCCAGGTCACCAAATCTTCGTTCCCTGCTCTATGCGGAATCTGCCTGTAAAAGGTGCTACTTTCCCATTCGTAGTCTGGCAACTTTTGAGGATGCGCCTTTATTTTCTCTCGCATTTCCGTGACCCAGCTGCACATTGCTTTGGCTTCTGTATTCTGCGTTTTTCGCCGCACCTTCCATCTGCCAAACTAACCTGCCGTCGTATCCCTGTAATAGTTCCACGGGCAGCCAGCTTGTCCGCCAGCTCTTCGCTTATGAAGCTTGCTGTCGCCCCGGTGTCGATCGTGGCCTTGTACGTGTCCCCACAGAACGCAACTGCTGCGGACAACTGCTGCTTCTCTTCGATTAACTTGCCAGTTAGTTTGGATAGGCGGCACCTTGCGACCCCGGCTCGCCTCTCTGCGGTTAGGATCGCTGGCCATTTCTCTGGCAGCATGCCGTACTTCGGATTACTACTCTTCCGCACATGCAGGAGAACAGCAGCCTCTTGTCTGAAATGGCCAATGGTCATGTCCACCGCACCTGCGACATGCTTCTTGCCGATTAGCAACATGGGTTGGGTTCTGACACGAGGTGCCCCCAGGTGTCGTTCCATTGTGTCTCTGGGTGGTAACTGGCGGGCTCCATAGGGTTGTGTTTTTTCGCCTGGACTGGACCGGGGTAGATTGCGCCTACTGTTCCTGGGTCTGTGTGCCTAGATCACCTGCGTCAACACACCTTCTACACCTTGTTGCGGCTAAATTTATGCTCATGCGCAAAGGATTCCCGTTCCTTGTGCAGCTCCTCGTACTCGCCTGCCAGGATCATGAGTGCCTCTAGGTCGTCCACATGGTAGGATCTCAACGCTATTCGGAGGTCTGGCGTGCAGTTCTCCTTGATGATCTCTAGCGTTTCCTTTTTCCCGTACCCCAGGGGTCTCATTAGGGTCTGCATCTCAACCATGTAGTCCTCGAATGCTTTCCTAAATCCTTGCCTCCTTTGCCTCACGTTGTCCGCGATTTTTGCAAAGTATCCCCTTGGCAGGAAGTATGTTTGGAAACTCTCTATGAAATCGGCCCAAACCCACCAGTGTCTGTTATTGGATATGCACCATTTTAGAACCCTTCCCTGCATCACTTCCGGCATTGCTCGGGGGATCATGTTATGGTCCAAACCATACGTGTTTGCGGACCACTCCACCTGTTCCTGGAATTCGAGGGGTTTTTCTCCTCCGTCAAAGCGAAAAGACCCTAACTTGTTTGGGCCTGGGTCTCTTTGTACTTGGCCTCCTATTCCTGCTCGTCTCTCTTCGTTGACCTTCCTGCTGGATTTCCTCCATTCTCAGCCTTGCTATGAGGTCTTCACCCTCGGGGTTCGTCAGCTTTATGCTTGGACCTGTTCTGTCGGGATATGCTGCCTCCAATTCTGTCCAGATGAAAGACGAACGTTCCACCCTAACCCGTTCCTTTAGATGGTGCTGACAGACCAGGTCTGCTCAGCGGCTTCGTTCTGCTGTCTCGCCGCTCTCGTCGTCCTAAGTGGTGAGGCCCGTGTCGCTAGGTGCCCGTCACATGGGCTAAGGATTATCGTCGTATGCGGACTCACGGTAGCTAACGGCTGCGATCCCCAAGGCAAACGCCTGGTGAAACAACATCACACCAACCCCACGTCTGCTCTGATTGGTGGCGCTGGTACCACGCCTGCTCAGTTCGTACGGACACACCAGGCAATCGCCTGGTTCACTTACGTAGCCTCCAACACAGACGACCGGGTCTTCACCACAACTCCTGCTGCCTCTTCAGGTCCTTGTTAGGTTTGGCCCCGCCTGTTGAATGCTTCCGGACTAACTGTGCTTCGTCAAAATGGACCTCAGCAACCTTTGTCTCAAGTCTGAGGCTTTCCTTGTCCCGAACGTCTCGACGTAGCGATCTTGTTCCTTGCTGACTATCACTGCTGTAGCTCCCTTGCTGACTTCGTTGCTCCTTGACTGTCCAGCTTCGGCCTGTTTATACGGGCCTCCTTTAACGGTTTATCCCTCTTGTCTCCAGTCTCCGGATCAAAAGTCCAGCTTAGTCTGGTCCAAAGTCCAGTTGATACCGTTATTCTCCTAACCCTGGCACGTCGACGCCTACTGTTATCTTGCCGTCCTGCTCCAGTTCGTGCAGTCTCCCTCTCGATCTCTATGTTCTATCCTTCCAACCATCTGTTCTCCAATCTCTCTTCCTACCTGTTCTTTTTTTCTACTCTCATTCTACCGGTTCAGTTTCTCCAAACTCTCTTTCTACAACTCCTCGGCTTTGCACTGGAGTTACTACACGTTGACTTGACATTGACGTTGACATTTTTTCGCTGTCGTTTGCGGGTATTCGGTCACAAACACACCAATATACATATGTAAGCACATATAAAAATGCACATCCGGCGGCTTGATTATTCGCACATTTCGCCCTGTGAACATATTTACATATTTACATGTTACATATTTATAAGTACATATGGGCACCGCCATGCATATTTACGTTCGTTGCCAGCCATATTCGCTGATGTTACGCAGGCAATTTGCCGGTAAGAACAACAACTACAACATGGTTTAAGGTTCTTTTGCATCTCATCGACGCTTGTTACCTATTTTCGCGGTAAAATTTCCCAAGTAAATTGGACATCTACCATGCCAAAGCCCTATCTATTTTGCGGCAAATAAACTCGATAAAATTGTATTAAACACAAAACCGAGGATTAGCTGCTAATCGCAAGCCGCAATTTATGGCTTCAACCGCTGCCAAGTCAAAATCCATTGACATCACTAACAATGCGGATCTTTCTTTTCAATCTAGGAAGTCTCGGTTGCAAAATCTGAAAATAGGAGACCATACGCTCGCTCGAACCCTCAAATGCCAAATTTAAAAAATTGGCATTAAAAAATTGAATTAAAAACAAGAAAGAACGCTATAGTCGAGTACCCCGGCTATCTGATACCCGTTACTCAGCTAGTGGAAGTGCGCAGGAGAGTCTTCAACACTAACAGTTTTTGGCGGTTTGTAGGCGTTAAAGTGGGCGTGGCAAAAAGTCTTTTGGCAAATCGATAGAAATTTACAAGACTAACACAAAAATTAAAAAATATCAAAACATTTTTCAAAAGTGTGGGCGTGGCTGTTTTGGGCGGTTTGTGGGCGTTAGAGTGGGCGTGGCAACATGAATCGACAAACTTTCGCTGCTTCTATGTCTCTTGAGTCTGCATGCTGAATCTGAACTTTCTAAGTTTTATAGTTCCTGAGATCTCGACGTTCATACGGACGGACGTACGGACAGACGGACGGACATGGCCAGATCGACTCGGCTATTGATCCTGATCAAGAATATATATACTTTACATGGTCGGAAACGCTTCCTTCTGCCTGTTACATACTTTTCAACGAATCTAGTATACCGTTTTACTCTACGAGTAACAAGTATATTAAACTTATTGCTTCTGCTACCAACAAAAATCAACCGTATTGTTTATTTTGTGATGTTAGTGAATATTATTGTGTGTTCGTCCCACAAGTCCCGTGGCCGGGGTGTGGGCGGGATTCCCGACGACCAGGCGGTTGATGGAGACGGGGGGCGGTGATGGCTCCGGGGTCCCCGACCTAGTCACCTCCTCCGAGTGGGCGCACCGCGGGGTGGCGGGTACTTCCCCTTCCTTGAGCTGGCTGTCCCTTCCTCTTGCCAAGCGACCTCATTCCAAGCTGCGCGTTCCTTTGCTTCCGCCTTCCGGGGCTCCTGCTGCCACCTCTTCTCCTTGTTGTCTGGTCCCTCGACCGCAGTATCACCTCGTACATGGCCGCCCTCTGCTGCATGCGGATGCGCGACGCCTTGGCGGCCTCGTACTCTTCCCGGGCTGCTAACCGTTCCTGCTGCGGCGCTGCTATCGCCATCAGTCGGTCGGCCTCCAGCCTCCGAAGCTTGACGGTGGCGTCCGCCATGGCACCCGACGTCTCCCCGCTTCCTTTGGGGTTCCGCCTCGCCTCTTCGCAGGCTGGAGCGATCCCCGGAAGGATCCGGCTGGCCGCCACGTTCCTGGCCCTCCCGAGCCTCTCCTTGCCCGGGTCTTCTTCTCACTCCAGATCACTGTCCCCGGAGGTGACCAATGGCTCTTGGTCTTCCTCTCGATCGACCCCGGCACCGCGCCTCGGAGCTCGGGTGGGCTACCCCCCCGACCGCCCTTGCCACTCGGCGGGCCCTTCCGGACTCTGACCCAGAGCGGCCGGCTTCCTCGCCGGCTGTCGTGTTATACGCGTGCTCATGTTGCTTCTTAAAACTTATGTGACTCGACCGCTCTGCTAGCTTCTCCACAACACCTCGGTTTCAAGTCACCTATTTGGGCCCTCCCGTTATATCACTCGGCGTTTGCGTCGGTGTCTATCCCTCTCTTCCTCCGTCTCGTTATGCCTCCCTGTACTTGCGCTCCGGGGCCCGGGCTTCAGTCTGCTTCTGTCGGACTCCAGTCGCCTACCTTTACGGTACTGTTCTTTTGATTCGTACCGTCTCTCCTCTTTCTTCGGGAGACGTTAAACGGTATCCCTGTCGACAGGTTGGGCAGTCTCATTCCCTTTTCTATCCTGTTTCCTTTTTGCTTGTAAGCCCGTCTTGGGTGTCTGCCGTCGACACGGTTGTGTCTTCCTAGTCCTGTCTTCTTCCTGTTTGTGCCACGCACTTGTGTGAGTTGGACTATTAGAGTCGGATTGGATCCTTTTTCCCGGTGGTGGGGATTTTGACAGTGGCGGAGGCCAGATGAATAAACAGTCGTACTATCGCATTCCTTCCCCTATGTCCCGCTTCGCTCGGGTATGTTCATTGGGACAATTCTCTGGTTCGCTCGTGGTCCGCCTCCGTTGACTCTCGCCTTGACCTGACGCTAGAACGGTTGTCGACCCTCGTCCGTTCTCAGGTACTTTTGTTCCTAGTGTATAGTGTATCCTAGTATAGTGCATTCGGTAGCCTTGGTTCGCGGACTTGCGTCAAAAACCCCGGTGAGTATCCCGTAGATTCCGATATACATGATATCGGGACATCTTTCATCCCAATTCCTCTGGTTCTGTCCGGCGAAGTGTGCTATCATTGTCTTTACAGTTCGCTCTCTCCGTCGGATTCTCCTGCGGGGTGTACGGTGCCGTAAACTGCTGCTTTATCCTCATGTCGTTGAGGAATTTCTTGAAAGCCCGGCTCGTAAGCTCGTTGTCTGTAATCACCACTTTCGGGACTCAAAATCTTGACGCCTTCCCTAAACGCTTTCTGCAACGTTTCCGCCGTGGCTGTTCGCAAAGGCACCAACTCCGTCCCTTTAGAAAACCTGTCGATCAGCACCAATAACATATTGCTTCCATGCTTCGACCTTGGCAATGGTCCGACGAAATCGGCACACACTGCCCCCAGGGCTCTTCCGGGATCTGTGTCAACATCTTTCCCGCCGCCTGCCGCTGATTTGGTTTGATTTCTTTTGTGTTCCTCTAGGGTGCGCCCAATCACGAAATGTCATCTTGTTACGCAAAGGCATGTGGCGACCTTTCCGGTCCAATCACCTGATCCAGTGCTTGTTTAAATGTGGCCGAAGCGGAGTGTAATACAAACAGCATCACTCTCCATTGGAACAGCCCTTTCCCTGGGAACGTGAAAGCCGTGAAGCCCCGGCCAATACCCATTCTTGAGCTCCAGACTGCTTATGAAGAGCGCCTTCCTTAGTTGGTCGAGAATGATATGATTTCGCGTTTATCTGCCTGAAGTACACGCAGTCTCCATTTTACCGTTTTTTGTTTTGTCATGATTATGGGCCCGTTTAGCTCGGGCTGCTTGAATGTTTTATCAGTCCCATGACCAGAAGTTCGTCCACCTTTGCATTAATCTCTTTGGAATCTTTGGATTCTTGTGGTAGTATCTCTGCTAAATCGGTTTATCATCCTTCATTGTTATCGTGTGTTCGGCTATACTTGATGTTCCGGTCATTGACTGAAATTCCGCGAGCTCTGTTTCCAGGAATGTATCCATGTCCTCCTCTTCGCCGTCCCTTTGAACTACTGCGACCGACAAATTCTCCTCGAGCCACCCATTGTGTCTGCCTCTGGCCGGTATCCGGATTTCATGACCAGCGCACCTGATCTCGTACCCGACTTGCGTGAGGAAATTCCACCCCAGCACCAACGCATCCACTATTCGTGGTATTATCAGTAGGCTCATGTAGAGTCGTCTGTTGCCGAACTCAACTCAACTCACTTCATATCTAGAGCTTTGCGTTGATTTCGCCGCACCTTTCATCTCCCAAACTAACCTGCCGTCGTATCCCTGTAATAGTTCCACGGGCAGCCAGCTTGTCCGCCAGCTCTTCGCTTATGAAGCTTGCTGTCGCCCCGGTGTCGATCGTGGCCTTGTACGTGTCCCCACCGATCGCTACTGCTGCGGACAACTGCTGCTTCTCTTCGATTAACTTGCCAGTTAGTTTGGAGAGGCGGCACCTTGCGACCCCGGCTCGCCTCTCTGCGGTTGGGATCGCTGGTCATTTCTCTGGCAGCTACTCTTCCGCACATGCAGGAGAACAGCAGCCTCTGGTTTCGGCAGCCTCTTGTCTGCAATGGCCAATGGTCATGTCCACCGCACCTGCGGCATGCTTCTTGCCGATTAGCAACATGGGTTGGGTTTTGACCCGAGTTTCCGCCAGGTGTCGTTCCATTGTATCTCTGGGTAGTGACTGGCGGGCTCCATAGGTTTGTGTTTTTTCGCCTGGACTGGATTGCGCCCACTGTTTCTGGGTCTGAGTGCCTAGATCGCCTGCGTCCTCACACCTTCTGCACGTGACGTGTGTTGTGGCCGCGGTTTTGTTGCGGCTGCTCTTCCGCGAAGGCTTCCCGTTCCCTGTGCAGCTCCTCGTACTTGTCGGCCAGGATCATGAGTGCCTCTAGGTCGTCCACATGGTAGGATCTCAACTCTATTTGGAGGTCTGGCGTGCAGTTCTTCTTGATGATCTGTAGCGTTTCTTTTTCTCGTAGCCCAGGGGTGTCATTAGGGTCTGCATCTCGACCATGTAGTCCTTGAATGCTTCCCTAAATCCTTGCCTCCTTTGCCTCACCTTGTCCGCGATTTTCGCAAAGTATCCCCTGGGCAGGAAGTATGTTTGGAAACTATTGAAAATATAACAGAAAAGCAACAGTCATGGAAGCCTTCACCATTCAATAATTAAAAACACTCAATTTAGTTTAGTTTGAAATAATAATATCTTTAATTCTCCGTTTCTTTATATTTTCGTTCTACACGCACTCGCCGGTCTACACACAGTAAAGAACTAAAAGTGAACAGGACTGGTTCATTGGTTCAGCTGTTAAACCGATCATTGTAGCTTTTGAATCATTTGATAATGTATCGATATTTTCAACACGCCTCCTCAAAAGTTACATTGATTTATTAATATCTTTTAAATACAATATTTATCCTACTCGACGAGTTTGTGCATTCTGGGGATAACAATTATTATTATCCAGCATTTGCTGCATAGGATCTGGGAAACCCAGTAAAACCAAATCAGATCACTAAATATAATAATATAATAACATAATATTAAAGTAAAAAGAATTGCTCCTGCAATGGTTCATAATTATATGATATGCTAATTTCAAAATTAATAAATTGATATTTAAATTATATCAGGAGTAGTTATATATATATATAAAAAAATGTAGGGTGCTAGTATTTATTCTGCAAGTCCGAGTTCATCTCTCAGAGTTAGGAACCATGCGTTGGTAGAGGTTTCGTCAATATATCTGCCAGTTGTGAGTCTGTGGAAATATACTTTACAGAAATTAGTTTCTTTTCAATTTGTTCTCGGGAAAAAGGTATTTAATATCTATGTGCTTTGTTTCTTTGACATGTTGCATTATTGGCAATGCTAATACAACCCTGATTATCTTCATAAATGATTATTGGTAAATCCAAGTCTATCTTCATTTCATGCATTAATGACTTAAGCCATAATGCTTCTCTAACGCCTTCAAATAAGGCCATATATTCTGCTTCGGTAGATGAAGCAGCGACTGAATTTTGTTTCAAACATTTTAAACAAGTACCCTGTAGTACTTCTTCTATCAGTCTCGCAGCCTGCCCAATTTGAATCAACAAATCCAACAAGTATGTACTCATAATTGATATTCATTTGAAAGGTTAACTTAAAGTTAAAAGTACTTTTCAAATACTTTAAAACTCTTTTCAGGCATTCCCACAATTCTTTATTATTATTGTTACTGTATCGACTAAAAATACTTATTGAAGTACTTAAATCCGGTCGAGTACATAGCATGATGTACATAAAACATCCAATTAAATTTCCACATGGTGCACCATATGTTTCTTTGGACTGCAAAGCCTCATAATTCAGTTTGCTCGGTAGGGGTGTATTTACTGGATTGCAGTTTCCCATATTGAATTTTCTTAAAGCCTTATTAATATAAGATGACTGACATAGTTGATCGTTATTTCTATTGATTTTAATACCAATGATATATCGGATTTCAAATAAATTCATCATTCTAAATTTATTCGTTAGGTAAGACTTAATCTAGAGCCATTTGTAGCAATTATTATATCATCTACATATAACAATAAGTATATGTTTTTAGAAATTTCTCCTTTATTTAAAATATACATACAACGATCAACTCCTAGATTTTCAAAACCACCTTACTTGAGTACATTTTCGAAAACCTCGAGCCAACCTAGCAGCCTGTTTTAGATCATAAATAGCTTTATTAAGTTTACAAACTGTGTTCTTATCATGTGTCAAAGCCTGTGGAACTGTCATGTAAATTTCATCTTTTAAGATTCCATTTAAAAATTCAGTTTTTACATCCATATTATGAACTTTTAATTTCTATTGATTTAAAAATGCTAGAAGAAATCGAAAACTTGAAATTCATGCAACTGGTGCAAATGTTTCATCATAATTATTTTGTTTTATTGTAAATACCCACTTGCAATCTACTACGTTTCATTTTCAAAATGTCATCTTAACTCATCTTGCATGGCTTCTTCCCAAAAAGCCTTATATATATAAAATTTAATTTCTTCAAAAGAATTGGGAATATCATATAAATATGTTTGGGCATTCATTAAACATTTTTCTAACAACCTATAAGATACTTTTTTTTTTATACTTCGCTTTTATTTATTGAATCTTCTTATTTTGGAGACTAACAATAAGTGTAACACATCTTATACTATAACCTAACTAGCAGTCATGTAGACGTTAACAGTAGGAATGGCCCTGACAAATTATGGCTGGGTTAGATGGTCGGTACGTTGAAGGCGGGTTCGGTTGGAAACCCGAATCAAGGGCCTTGCGAGGGGATTTGGGTGGGCAGAAAGTTTTTCATTGTACGACTTTTTGCTTGTCTATTTCATCTTTTACTGCGAGAATGCCGAGGTCCCTGTGGATGTTTTGGCTTAGAATATACCATGGTGCCTCAGTGATAGTTCACAGGATCTTGGATTGAGCGCGCTGTATGATGTCTATGTTGGTTTTGCTCGCGTTCCCCCACAACTGGGAGCCATACGTCCAGATTGGCTTAAGAGTGGAGGTGTAGAGCAGGACCTTATGATCCAGTGGAGGCTGCTGGCTTTCAGTTTTAGGTGTACTTTCTGGCATTCGATATTCCTACGCCATGTTAGGCGTCTGTCGAGGTGGATGCCGAGATACGTTACTTCTTTGACTTAAGGGATCTACATGCTATTCAGGTAGAGCGGAGTGCAAGTTTGTCCGTTAAGAGTAAACGGTTTGTGCTTGCACTTTTGTGCGTTTATTTTAATACGCCAGTCAGATAGCCACTTCTCGATTACCATGAGGTTGGCGAGTTGGTTTGTTGCACCGACTGGGCATCTGGAGTGGCTAAGGATCGCAGTGTCGTCAGCAAAGGTGGATGTTGTAAGTCGGTCACTCGTGGGAATAGAGGACATGTTAGAGGACATATGTATAGAGTTGGCCCGAGTACGCTGGCTTGTGGGACTCCAGCTTCGATAGGGTAGTTGTCGGATATGGTTGCATTGCACCTCACTGCGAAGGCTCTGTTGTAGAGGTAAGATTCAAGGAGTTTATGAGTGTACCCAGGCAAGTGTGTTTTAATTTTATGCATAAGACATTCGAGCCAGATGCGATCGAATGCTTGAGATACATCGAGGAATATCGCACTACAAAATTCTCTACGCTCGAAGGCTGTGCGAATCTCTGATGTTATTCTGTTGACTTGCTCGATAGTTCCGTGTTTTCCTCTAAAACCAAATTGATGGGCTGGGATAATGTTGTGTGCTTCCATATGTGGTATTATGCGCGTTAGCAAGCATTTTTCGAATAATTTCGACAGGCATGATAATAAACTTATTGGTCTGTATGATGACGGAATCGTGTGATCCTTAGGGCTTAGGAATCATTATAATGATTGATTTTTTCCATTTACTTTGGTAGTAGCCGAGGCGTATGATTCCGTTAAAGAGTTTACCTGAAGAATTTCTTATCGGGGTGACGGTTTCAATTGGAGAGCTTAGATTTGGGTGAGCCCTCCACAAGGGATGCTTTGTACTGGTTGGCGAGAGTTTTCCAATATAGTTTAGTTGGGCATTTTCAGCCTCTTGCTTCAGAGTCTGGTTTAGATTGCGGGTGGCAAAGACGGTGCTTTGAACATGGCGATCTGCTGCCGTCGCAGACGCCTCTTTTCCAGAACCAGCTGTTCAATACGCAGGCTGGTTTTGAACATCTTAATTTATGTGGAGCTACCAGGAGAAACGTGGTCCAGTTTATTGCTCACTTTAATAAGTGCATTATAAAGTTGTCTTACCTTGGGAGTCACGAGGCGTGATCCCCAGTGCATGTGTTTGGCATTGTAGTCTCCTGCAGCTATGTAGTGATCTCCCAGTGTATTGTAGAAGTCCATGAATTGACCTTCAGAGATAGTAAAGCGAGGTGGCCAGTAGACAGCTGCAATGCGAAGGTTGCCGTTACCTGACTGCACTTTTATGGACGTGGCTTGCACGTAATTTGTTGCAAACCGGTAGAAGGTGTAGCCTCTTATATGGAAGTTATATCGCCCACTGAGGTGCTATAAGATACTTTTGGCTTCTCTTTAATTCTATCACTGCGTCGGAGCTCTTCATTATTTTCACCAATTTTTAAAATTGGATCGGCATTCTCTAGATTTGTGGAATTTTCATTACTCTGAACATCTAATTTTAAACCATCTGATTTTAAACTATCAGATACATCATCAATTGATGATTGACCATTTTCCATTTCAACCAATGGAAATCCAGACTCTTTACCATCTTTATTTATTTTTTCATATTCTTTTTCAGAATTGGAATCACTTTCCTCAACACCATCAAGTTGAGACACAGAGTCAGTTTTATGTTCAGATCTTGTTTTAACCATATTTAATTCATCCAACACAATATCTCTAGCTATCATAAACTTCATTTTTTCCACATTCCACAATTTCAACACATTTGGTTCATAATGCACATGTATACACTTTATCAATTTTTCATCGAACTTGCGGATTCTTACTTTACTAAGTACGTATCCTGTCGAACCGAATATCTTAAGATATTTCAAAACTTGCTTTTTATTATGCCACATTTGTTTGTTTTCTTTATATTTCCCAGCGCTCTACTTGGGCATCTGTTTATCAGATATGTTGCTGTTAAAACAGCTTCACCCCAAAAACTTTTTCTTAGTTTAGCGCCATTAACCATCGATCGAGCTTTTTCAGTTATGGTTCTTATTATGCGCTCTGAAACACTATTTAACTGTGGCGTGTGAGGAACCGTTGTTAAATGAAAGCTGTGCCCTTTTTCTGTACAAAACTCACGCATCTTATTAGATAGATATTTCCTGCCATTGTCAATATAAGCTTACAACTTTATAGTTGAAATAAGCTGTGCTCTTAGCAATGAAGTCCTTAAAAACAAAGAATACGTCAGACTTGTATGTTATCAAATATGTCACACAGAAATGTGTAAATTGGTCAATAAAAACTACATAATAATTATACCCGTTACTCGTAGAGTAAAAGGGTATACTAGATTCGTTGAAAAGTATGTAACAGGCAGAAGGAAGCGTTTCCGACCATAGAAAGTATATATATTCTTGATCAGGATCAGTAGCCGAGTCGATCTGGCCATGTCCGTCTGTCCGTCCGTCTGTCCGTCCGTCTGTCCGTATGAACGTCGAGATCTTAGGAACCACAAAAGCTAGAAAGTTGAGATTAAATATACGGACTCCAGAGAAATAGACGCAGCGCAAGTTTGTTGATTCATGTTGCCACGCCCACTCTAACGCCCACAAACCGCCCAAAACTGCCACGCCCACACTTTTGAAAAATGTTTTAATATTTTTTAATTTTTGTATTAGACTTGTAAATTTCTATCGATTTGCCAAAAAACTTTTTGCCACGCCCACTCTTACGCCCACAAACCGCATAAAACTGCCACGCCCACACTTTTGAAAAATGTTTTAATATTTCTTCATTTCTGTAGTAGTCTTGTAAATTTCTATCGATTTGCCATAAAACTTTTTGCCACGCCCACTCTAAAGCCCACAAACCGCCCAAAGCTGCCACGCCCACACTTTTGAAAAATGTTTTGATATTTTTTTATTTTTGTATTAGTCTTGTAAGTTCTATCGATTTGTCAAAAAACTTTTTGCCGCGCCCACTCTAACGCCCCCAAACCGCCAAAAAATTGTCAGTGCTGAAGACTCGCCTTCGCACTTTTACCAGCTGAGTAACGGGTATCAGATAGTCGGGGAATTCGACTACAGCGTTCTCTCTTGTTTTTTTTTGTATGGAGTAAAAATTTATCTAAACCAACTTTCGATAAGCTAGACTCTAAGTATGATATGTGAAAATATATGTTAGGTCGAAATTTGAAACTGATGGAGCTGTTAAATGCTCGGGATCTTTTAAAATTACCGATTTACATTTATCGCAACTGAATCCCCAAGCAATATTCAACAAAATATTTACTCGAAGTTAATTCATTGCACAAAAAATTAACTATATTTTGGTCAAAGTACCTATCATTGCCTTGTAGAATTTCCGAAAATTATAGGGAGTATTCTTGCTGCTGTATTTTTTCTTTTCAATGCGAAGCTGATGTATCGAATTGAACTCTATTGGAAACATATCATCATCATCTGATACGCAATTTGACTTTTGTGAAAATCTAAAAATGTGTAAAGATATTAGGTTGGCAATTATTATATTATATTCGATAACTGAAGGATTTTTGCAGTTACCACCTTTTGCTCGAACGCACGCAAATATATTTTTAAGAAGATCCTGGTTACTAAAAGTTAAATGTGTTTTGTGTGATTCTTAAATTTATCTTTGACGAGTCCAAATATAGCTTCAGAAGTTTAGATCAATCCGTTAAGATAGTATATAATATTCCCTTGATATTTAACGCTCTTGAAGTATTCCCGCATTTCATGGGGTTTTTGTCAGTTAATACTCTGCTATTCAGGCAATTAAAGTAATCGTTAACTTTTTCGACAAATGCAGTAGAAGCTGCAACTTCGGGACTATTTCGATTAAATTGCTTGTTTTGAATATGTATGAATGAATATATATGAATATGTATGAATATATATGAATATGTATGAATATATGAATATATATAAATATATATGAATATGTATGAATATGTATGAATATATATGAATATATATAAATATATATGAATATATATGAATATATATGAATATATGTGGGGTTTTATTATTATAATATAAGTTTTATTTGAATTTTGTAACAAATAATATAGGATATTGAAATTAATCGTCACTGTCGTTGTCCTTCTTCTCCGAGCAAAAAACAACTCTCTCTCTACCGCTGTCGTAAAGCACTTCGCCCTCGTAGCGTTGCGCTTTTGCTCCTCGTTGATCGTCGTGTTTGCGAATTCGCCACCTCGCTAATTCGCCATCATCTTCATCTCGTCGTTGTTATCGTCGTTGTCGTTGTCTAGGGATGTTTCATACTAGTGGGATTAGGGTAAACAGCCAAAAACCAATCCCACATTCGGCCATTCTGACTAAGCTTTCGACCCGAATGCTTCATCGTCATCGCTGTCATCGTTGCCAATTGGCCATGGCTTCATATATTCCGCGCACGTTGCAGAATTCTTTGGTCCATTGCTGTTGCCTACTTTTTGGACATCATAGGCGTTGTTGTACTTCACCTTTACAACTTTATAAGGCCCCAAAAACTTAGGTTTCAGCTTTAGGCCACTACCAAACTGGGTACGTTTAATAGCAATTAGGTCGCCAATATCATATTGTCTTGCTTGCTTGCGTCGAAGATTGTAGTCCTTCTTGTTCTCGTTCTGCAGCTTCAATATCTGAGTCTTAGCCTTTACTCGTAACTCGTTGCGTTCTTCATTGAAAATTGCTACGGCCTCTTTGTTTATCAAGTCTCGTATCTGAAGATCATCTTTCGTTCTCATTTTAATACCAACCAGTAGCTCAAAAGGCGTCGTATTAATGCTTCTGGTAAATGTTGAGTTGATCGCCTGTTGCACTCTGTTGACATTGCGGTACCATTTCGTGGGGTCATCGACACTTAGCTTTGAGAGTACTGAAATGATAATAGAATTTAGTCGCTCAACCTGTCCGTTTACCCTTGGCAAGCCAGTAGTCGTCTTCACTAGCTTTATTCCCTCGTCCTCGCAATATTCCACAAAGTCTTGCGATGTGAATGCTGAGCCTCTATCCGAAATAATGAATGCTGGGTTGCCAAGGTTAACACTTTGGTTGCTGAGCTTCACAATCACCTCGTTTGCTGTGGTTGACTTCGTAGGATAGAGCCAGCAAAATTTCGAAAAAGAATCGATTACGGCCAAAATGTGTTTGTAGTCTTTATGCGTTGACTCCAGGGGACCCAAAAAGTCAATATGGTAGGTAAACAATGGGACGTCTTCTTTCTGGAGTGGGTGTAGTAGTCCTTCTTGCTTGCCTCGTTTGCGATCCGTTAAGATGCATGGAATACAGCACTCGATATATTTTTTAATCTTGTCTTCAACGTGTGGTATAAAAAATTCTCAGCAGATTAACTCCTTTGTCTTCTTAGCAGCAAAATTACCTCTGTCATGGGCACTGCCAATTACTCGCTTTTGCATTTTGTTTGGCACTACTACCAGCTCATCGTCACCTACAAGTTTGTACAGCACACCTCCTTTTAAAAAGTAGTCATCGTATACTTTATTTTCATCGCTTAGAACTTCTTTGATGGCTCTTATCTTCTCGTCGCGTGCTTGCGCATCCTTCAAAGCAGTACTTATGCTATCTCCTTTTATGAGCATCACTGGATACAGGCTGAGAGCATCGACATGCTTCATTCTCACGCCAGATCGATGTTCAACTGTATAGTTATATTCTTGTAGAAAAAGAATCCAGCGAGCCACCCTAGTGCATAAGCTTTGTTTTTCTAAAGTTTTCGTAAAAGCGTTGCAGTCTGTTACTAGTTTAAAATGAATACTTAACAAATACACCCTAAACTTAGTCAAAGCTTCGATGACTGCCAATATTTCCAACTCATAGCTGCTGTATTTACGCTGTGCATCTGTGGTCTTTTTTGACATAAAATACATAGGATGCAGTTGACCATCGTCGACGTTCATCTGTAATAAAACTGCTCCGAATCCATCAATAGACGCATCTGTATGCACTTCCGTCTCGTAAGTCTGATTATAAATACTTAAAACAGGGTTCTCAGTTAGTAACTTTTTCAAAATATTAACTACATTCTCTTCGTCCAAATCAAATCTGAATCTAGTGTTTTTCTTTGTCAACTCAGTTAAAGGTCTAGCTATTCCTGCGTAATTTGGTATAAACTGAAATAGCCCGTCAGGCCCAAAAAACTTTCTACTTGCTTAATAGTTTGTGGCATCTTGAATTTGGATACAGCTTCGATTTTCTCTGGTGAGGGGTAAATTTTGCGATTTTCTATAACATGGCCCAGAAATTGAATGCGCGTCTTCAGAAAATTGCATTTTTTCAAATTAAGCTGCAGACCATAATCTTTGCACGTTGCAATAACTTCCTTCAAGTTTTGTACAGCGTCTTGTTGCGTCTTAGCGGGGATAATAATATCATCTACATAGGGCAATGCGATTCCTCTGCGTGACAGATCCCGAAATATCGCATTAACGTGGCGCTGAAAAACGCCTGGCGAATTTGAAAATCCAAAGGGTACTTTCAAAAACTGATATTGTTCTCGGTGTGTCACAAATGACGTATATTTTCTGCTGGGTTCAGCAACTGGTACGTGGAAAAATCCGTTTTTCAAATCGATTGTACTGAATATTTTTGCCTCTTGCAGACGATCCAACTGGTCCTCAATGAGCGGTAATGGGAAATGGTCTTTAACAATTACTTTGTTAATTCTGCGATAATCTACACACAGCCTTACAGAACCGTCGTGCTTTTTTACAAGTACTATGGGACTTGTAAACTCGGATGTTGACTCTTCAATTATGTCATTCTCAAGCCACTCTTTAATCTGTTCGTCAACAATATGCATTTCCGAAAAAGCTAGTCTGCGTGGACGTGAGAAAATTGGCGCTTCATCATTTAGCACAATACGCATTTCTACATTTGTTGTTTTTGTTTTGACCGGTTCATAATTCGAAATTAGCTCACGCACCTCTTGCTTGGCATATTCGCTCGCAGCCTCGTTAATGTCAAACAACTCATTGTCCACTTCAACACAAATGTTTAGAAAATTTTGTTCATTATTTCTTTTATTTTTTCGCACTTGTAAGCCGTTACAGTTAAAAACAATCTCTGCTTGTAAACATAGCTGTTCTCCGATAATTAATTGCATATCAAGAAATTTGATTGGAACGACGTAAAAATCTAACAAATAATCCTCTTCATCAATCAGAATTCGTTGTTTAAATTGTCCAATTGGTTTTATTTTATTGGAGTCGCGGTCACTCCCGAATCCAATTAGAACGACATTGCAGCTTTCCAGCTTCGGCTTTCCAATATCACAATAAAAATCTTCCCGTATGATATTGAATTTACTACCCGTATCGAATAACGCTGTACACTTTTTATTTGCAATATAAACTTCTTTGCTGGTCAAATCGTTTTTTGAAATCAAACTGCGAGTGTTTGTGTTTAAAACATTTTTGTCAATATTTGCGCACTCTTTAGAAATATGTCCGTACTGATTACATTTGTAACACTTTCTGCCTTTTTCTTTATTCTGGCAGTTATTCATGTGTTGATTCATGTTTCACCACAGTTGTAGCATTTCAGCTCTTTTTTCGCGTCTTTTTCTACATTCTGATTTTTTCTGTCTTTCTCTTTCACAATGTTCTCATTGCGCTTCGATCTGTCTTTCTCACTCTGATTTTCCTTTGCTATCATTGTTCCGAAACACTTTAGTTTGTCTTTAAATTGACTCATATTTTTGGCACCATATAATATTGATTTGTTTACACTTTTTTCGTCGATGCCGTCAATTAAATACGGTATGAAAGCGTCATCTGCAATTTTACCTCTAGAAGCAATATTTTTCATTCTATAAAAGTACTCGAAAACACACTCGTTGTTGCCACGTTTCGTTTGCGCGAGTTGCTCGTGAACTAGCTTGCTGCTGACACTTGACTTAAATTCGGATAGCAATGCTGCTTTGAGAGAATTCCACGAATTTAGACCTCTCTCGCTCAACACAAACAATTTTGCAATTCCTTTAAGTGATTTTTTTGCAAACAGAAACTTCTGGAAGTCATTCCAATACATAAGCGTCGCTTGCTCTTCGTACTCTTCTATCCATACTTCGATTGGAATAGTTTTAGTGCCATCATAACTGCGTATGCTCTCTTCAACGTCGCGAAAACTGATCGCAAAGCGTGGCGTCGGCATACTGTCGTTTTCAGTAAATACGTTGCGCCTGGTATTCATCTCGTCTACTCCTTGTACATTTTCATCACTTCTTTCGGCGTTCGTTGCTCTGTTCGGCGTCTGGAATACAACGATTTCTGCTTCACTGTCTGTTTCATCGTCTGTTTCGTCGGCTTCGGTTGACGTTAGTAAACTGTTCTTCTTCAAGTTGCGGAAAATGTGTATATGCAAATCTTCGTCTCTGTACCCTATACCTAGCACGTTACATATTGCCACAAGGTCAGCCTGCGTCAAATTATCTTCTGCGTATTCCTTCTTTGCACCATATCTCTGGTCATTTTCGGCAAAATCGAAACCAGTAAATTCCCGTAGTCTTTGGCGATTCCTTCTGTTTCCTTCACTCTCGAACACAAACTTATGCAGTGCAGCAATGCTCTCCTTCTTACTTGAGCGTAAACTAGCACTTATGAAATTATTTAAACACGCCATTATGGTAAAAAAAAATTGCGACTGTACTTTTTTGTTTTATACGTTCAACTTTTGTTTAATATCATCAATTTTGTTCACATTTGTTCATTCCCGTTCACATTTGCTCAATCCCGGTCGAGCGCCCAAAATGTGGGGTTTTATTATTATAATATAAGTTTTATTTGAATTTTGTAACAAATAATATAGGATATTGAAATTAATCGTCACCGTCGTTGTATTGTTGTCGATCTCGTAGCCACACAGGCAGAACGCACAACTTCCGTCTTCTCCGAGCAAAAAACAACTCTCTCTCTACCGCTGTCGTAAAGCACTTCGCCCTCGTAGCGTTGCGCTTTTGCTCCTCGTTGATCGTCGTGTTTGCGAATTCGCCACCCCGCTAATTCGCCATCATCTTCATCTCGTCGTTGTTATCGTCGTTGTCGTTGTCTAGGGATGTTTCATACTAGTGGGATTAGGGTAAACAGCCAAAAACCAATCCCACATATATATGAATATGTATTCATATAAGAATATAGTCGAAAACGTTTACTTCTGCCTGTTGCAGACAGGCGGGAGAATGCTATAGTATAGATTCGGCTATTATTAATTCTATGCTCTATTCGAATAATTTTTATGTTAAGGCAATGCAAGTTTTTACGTGGTTAAAAATTTTCAAAAATAATATAGATTCGAAGTCTAAGAACTTGTAAGAAGAAGAGTTTGTCAAATTTACAATGCATAAAAAGGGCATATTTTGTCAAATTTACAATGCATAAGCATACGTGTGCACACATACAGTGATCGGCGGTCTGTGGAACCAGCTCTAGAGCCAGCACAAAAAAGCGTATGGCGTTACGCATCTTGTTATTTTAATGTCTTTGGTTATTATTCCTACGTATGATAATCCATTGCTACTGATAATTGGAACCATTGTCCTTCCGGGAGCAATTTGGACACCCCGATCTATCTATATCAGTGCGCAGTGGAAAAGCTACATGAATTCCTAGTGTAAAGTAGAGTGCGCACAGTCATATATAGTAATCATAAATATAGATGTAAGAGAAAATAATAAACAGAAATAAAAACATAAAACATTCGTATTTAAACAAGACGCGCGCCTTCCCGGTACGGCAAGGGAGGGTCACACTGACCAAAAAGTGGATCGGGCACACTAATGTGGCCAAAATGAGTCGAGATATGGGTGCACACCACGCCTCACCAAACCGCTATATAAAGCGGACCACAGCCCTCTAAAGCTCTTTCAGTTAAGCCGGCGATCGGCAAAGGTTCAATCACAGAACTAGCGGAAAGGACCAGTGGTAAAGACTAAAGAGAAGTCGGGTAAGCCAGCGCTAATTAAATTTTGTACCCTTTACTAGTACCGTTTATTCTCCGGTTCGGTTTACCGACTCATTAATTAATTGGAAGACCTCTGATACTCTTCTCACTTTGGTAGACCTAAGCGGCCTCTCAAACTATTCTCTCCTTTGACCTGAAAGGCGTCTCAAACCATTCTTACCTTGGTAGACCTGACCCACTAACTGGTAGACCTGAACGGCCTCTCCAATTCTGTCCCGTTCACAGACATTGGTCAACTCGCGAGAAGGGCTCACCTGTTGGGCTACCACCTCGGGATTTGGTGCGAATCCACGCGCGCATCTGCCTGCGAATCGCACATCGACCGGCAAGTCGACCACGGCGCCGAACGGCATTCAGATCCACCACTAAGACATCCGCCGACATGAAGACTATTGTAAACCTACAATAAACCAATAAACGATAACCAATTACTTTATAATATTATCCTCTCCAGCAACATGGTTCACTGGTTGTAAACCTACAATAAACCAATAACGATAACCAATTACTTTATAATATTATCCTCTCCAGCAACATGGTACACTATTTCATCGCTGGAAGGCGTTTCAACACTGGAACTGTACACATGTGAGTCCTTCAAGCCAAGTGTAATGTAATGAAATTCCGTATAGCCGTAGCTTAGTCTACATAATGTGAGAAGTCTTAAAACTCCCTACAAGTCGAGGTACAGGAGAGCTGACTAGCAAGAGCGAAAAAGGCTGATATGCACGAGGAGTCCAGGGCAGCCAGGTCAAACGGGAAATAATGATCTTTGGGCCCCGGCAAAGCGGAGAGACCGTGAACTAACGGTACCGCGCTGGACCTTTGACTCAAGACGGCGAAGGGCGCAGAGGTTGAACGGTAACGGTGTAGACTTTGGACATGCACAAAGAGGACGCACCGTGTACTAACGGGACATTGGTGGACAGTTAAACACGCGTAGGACACGTAGTGAATAGTTAATCCGAGAGTGGTAAACGCGCACCCGTTGAGAAGTTACCGCAGGACGCAGAAGAATATCAGTCAGTAAGTGTCGAAGCGGACACACAAGGACGATCACTACAAGCGGAGAATAGAGCAACGCAGAGATCCACGGGAAAGAAGACTTGGCGTGGTCAGAAGGGATTGGAAAGTCAGTGGTTGGTGTCCTGTGACAGGAGCGGTGGACAACGAAGAAGAGACGCCGCGCAGCAGACTGCGACGCCTGTAGGAGCCCGTTGTCGAATTGGTCTGACAATAAAGCTATTCTAATCGGAAACTCTGTGTTCTCTTTGGTCGGGCAATTACCCAAAACTCTCTGAGCTAGCCGTTAAAATTCGTAGCGAGCAGAAACAAGAAAAACAGTGCTTTACAATACATTCTTCAAAGATCATTTAAAAAAAAAATTATTGGGAGGCTGAGTGAAAAAAAATATAAAAACAAGAGAGAACGCTATAGTCGAGTTCCCCGACTATCTGATACCCGTTACTCAGCTGTCAACACTGACAGTTGTTGGCGGTTTGTGGGCGTTAGAGTGGGCGTGGCAAAAATTGTTTTTGGCAAATCAATAGAAATTTTCAGGATTAATTCAAAAATGAAAATATTTCAAAACATTTTTCAAAAGTGTGGGCGTTACAGCTTTGGGCGGCTTGTGGGCGTTAAAGTGGGCGTGGCAAAAAGTATTTTGGCAAATCGATAGAAATTTACAAGACTAATACAAAAATGATAAAATATCAAAACATTTTTAAAAAATGTGGGCGTGGCAGTTTTGGGCGGTTTGTGGGCGTTAGAGTGGGCGTGGCAACATGAATCGACAAACTTGCGTTGCTTCTATGTCTCTGGAGTCTGTATGCTTAATCTGAACTTTCTAGCTTTTGTAGTTCCTGAGATCTCGACGTTCATACGGACGGACAGACGGACATGGCCAGATCGTCTCGGCTATTGATCCTGATCAAGAATATATATACTTTATATGGAGCACCCGTTTGGGTCGTGCCGCCGCTGAGCCCAGTACATGGGCGCGGACGTGGTCGGGGCACGAGGGAGGGTTATGCAAGTTAACAACAAAAATGTTTAAATCCAGAACAATGAACCCCAATAAGCATGCTTCAATCTGCAAGCTCTTCGTCTGCATAATTTCCTGCACACGCCGAGCTGCCAAGTAGAGTTCGAAGAATCTGATTGGTAACAACTTCCGCTCCCACCAATGCAAGTGATTCCAAGAGGACTGCACTGATTTGACCAGCAAAACATCAGCCGATGTCGTGGCCTATTGGAAAGCTACGGAGCCGACGCCGATCCTCTGCCACCAAGGGCAGCGCAGCTCACAGCCAAAGACTCACAGCTTGCTAGGGACAGCTTAGGGTAATTTAGTTGCAAATTGGATTTATACAAATAAAGTCGTTCTTAACTGAACTCCAATTTATTTTATTATTTTTTTACCTTGCTAACCGCAAAGTAATTAACTTGCACGCGCTGGCACGTGCTTTCAAATACTTTCAATAGTCCAGTCATTAAAACCAAAAATGTTGGCTCGCGCGCTTAGAAAAGCCCACCCAAAATAACGCGCTTTTAAAAATATCAAATTAGAACGTAAAAAAATAATTCTGCTGAATCTTATTTGCAATTTAAATACTGAACATGGGTCATTTACATACTAATAATGACATAATAAATATACTAAATATTGAAAACATATACAAAGTAAATTATTAAAACTACTGTAATTTAAAATATCTATTTTCCAAAAAGAGAAATTACACATAAAAAAGATATTTCATAAAAATAATACATAGTAAAACACAATAGATATCGCTATAGTCGAGTTCCCCGACTATCTGATACCCGTTACTCAGATATTGGAAGTGCGAAGGAGAAATTTCAAAACTAAAAGTTTTTGGCGGTTTGTGGGCGTGGCAAAAAGTTTTTTGCAAATCGTTAGAAATTTACAAGAGGCGCAAGTTTGTTAAGCCATGTTGCCACGCCCACTCTAACGCCCACAAGCCGCCCATAACTGCCACGACCACACATTTAAAAAATGTTTTGATGTCTGCAGAAAAACTTTTTGTCACGCCCACCCTAACGCCCACAAACCACCTAAAACTGCCACACCCAGATTTTTAAACAATGTTTTCATATTTTTTTATTTTCTTATTAGTATTCTCAATTTCTATCGATCTGCAGAAAAACTTTTTGCCACGCCCTCTCTAACGCCCACAAACCGCCAAAAACAGTTTTGAAATTTCACTTCGCATTTTCACTAGCTGAGCAACGGGTATCAGATAGTCGGGAAACTCGACTATAGCGTTCTCTCTTGTTTTGGACTTAAGTGCATTTATTCCCAAATTTCCTTTAGCACGTGAATTTTATTATTATTTCATTACACGACGTCAGCACTTCGAGTGCTCACATCGTCCTGATTCTGAGCAGTGCCGGTAGCAACGCTTGCGTTTTACTATCCCGTACTTTAATCAGAATACCCTGATAGCTTTGACCAAATCATCCCTTAGGCACAATATTTTCTAAAATATTTTATATATTTTCCTATTTGTTTAAGAAAAAAATGCTATTGCATATGGAACAAGTTGACAAACCCTCTCTAAATAGTTTTTGAGGTGTGTCTGAGAATGATTTCCAGGTAATTGCGGTTCGTCCAAGGCTAAGGTTATTCTATTTTAATATATATAAATGGTAAACTTGAATTTAAGAATTTCGTTATTATTATCTATTTTAGCTCGATTGCCATACCCTTCTGCCCATTTTATAATTTAGCGGTTGAATACGAATATATTCCAATAACTATTGAACCTAGTTTGATTTTCTGTGTTTATAGTGTTTATCTTACGTTACTACTAAAAGCATATATATTTTATTATTATTATTAAAATATTAAAACTATTTCTGTGTGATGTAATTGACTAAAACAAATGTATACCCGTCGCTCAGAGCCAGCACCTAGTAATGCGCGTATAGGTGTACCACTGCAGCTTCAGCGCTCTTCTCTTCTCTTTTCGGCCTTCTTTCTTCTCTCGCTAATGCTGTCGCGTTATCTATTCAGATAAACTACTTTTGCAAGCTTACGCCTAACGGTTTATATTTTGAAGCCAAGCTTTCGCTTAGGCAGTCTGCATTTCGAATAAACAAGAGCACAAATAAATATATATATATATAATATATAACCTATTCGTGCGTTGGTGTTAACTATAACCCTAAGTGTGGCATTTCGGTTGTCTTCCCCATAAACATTTGGTGACCCGACGTGATCACAGTTTTTGTCGGAGTCTGCCACTCGTTCTTGTTATTGCTTAATATCGTTTAAACAAAACGCATTCTTTTGCTGTCGGTTGCGGGACTTCGGTCACAAACACACCAATATAAAAGTGCACATCCGGCCGCTTGATTATTCGTACATTTCGCGCTGTAAAATACCAAAACTGTGTTTAAGAAATTATTACCAAAAGTGAATCGCATTTAATCGTTATTAACATATTTATAAGTACATATGGGCACTGTCATACATATTTACATTCGTTTGCCAGTTATATTCGTTGATGCTACGCAGAAAATTTGCCGGTAAGAACAACAAGTTCAACCGGGTTTAAGGTTCTGATGCATCTCATCGACTCTTGTTACCTATTTTCGCGGTAAATTTTCCCATGTAAATTGGACTTCTACCAAGCCAAAGCCCTATCTATTTTCCGGCAAATAAACTCGATGAAAAACGCTGATTCGGTTAATCAGTTTGATAAACGATTTACCCAGTAAAGCGATTAGAATAAATCAATCCCTTAAACTTGTTTCGGCGCAGACATCATTGAAGTGACCAACGAATTACATTTTCCGCAGTTTTAATGGATGTGAGGGGAAAACTAAACCGAGGATTAGCTCCTTATCGCAAGCCGCAATTACTGGCTTCGACCGCTGCCAAGTCAAAATCCATTGACATCACTAACAATGCGGATCATTCTATTCAATCTAGGAAGCCTCTGTTGCAAAATCTGAAGATAGGAGAACATACGCTCGAGCCCTCAAATGCCAAATTTAAAAAAGGCTATGCATTTACTGATTAATTGATTTGAAAATAACGTTTTACACTTTTATGCACACGTTCAGTGCAATATTTGGTATCATTCAATTAGAAACCTAGCCACTACGCAACAGATTTTGGATGGACGCCGAAAAATGGGAAGAGGATTTATCAATCAATAAACCTGGGATACTGGGATGGCAGGCTTGGATCAAGCCTTGGTAACTCAAACACAAGGAGATAAGTAAAATAAGAGAAAAAAAGAAATACAAGCTGGCCAACCAAATGTAAAATCGTACACTGAAAGGAAAAGAAAGTTTCGTTGCCAATGCCAAAAATAAAATACTTCAAATCAAAAATAAAAACAAGAGAGAACGTTATAGTCGAGTTCCCCGACTATCTGATACCCGTTACTCAGCTATTCGAAGTGCGAAGGAGAGTCTTCAGCACATACAGTTTTTGGCGATTTTGTGGGCGTTAGATTGGGCGTGGCAAATCGATAGAAATTTACAAGACTAATATAAAAATGAAAAAATATCGAAACATTTTTCAAAAGTGTGAACGTGGCAGTTTTGGGCGGTTTGTGGGCGTTAGAGTGGGCGTGGCAATATGAATCGACAAACTTGCGCTGCATCTAACGGGTATAATAATTAATCATGACAATATAAACAAAAAATAAAATGAAAAAAATGCATAAAAAAAAATATGAAATAAATAATCCTATATTTTAATTATCACTTATGAAAAAAACTAAATAGTGCATTTATAGTTTGAAGTTTTCTTACTAATAACCCCCAACACCGCATCGACAAGCAGGCCTTCTTCGAGAACCAACAGTGGGTGAGTAAAATTAAAAAATAAAATATTATATATATAACCAAAACAAAACTAAACCTTCAAGTTACTAAATTGCAATTATGTAGTTCAGTGTAGAGCCTGGCTACCTGAGTTAAGGCTTATCAACCGCTCGCGCCGATTGATTTGTCTATTTTGTCAATTAATCCTTTGATTCTTATCCAAATTCTAACATGGTAATTTAAAGCACTATAACGTAACGTAACATAAACATTGACGACTACACTGAAAGAAATTAATATTGACATGATTGGCACCTACATATTTTCTCCCTTTTAGCAATAGAAAGCTTTTTCTTTCAATGATGCGATTAAATAAATAAACCCCATAGAAAAAAGAAAAACACTTAATAGTTGTTTAGGATTAATGAATACTTAACAATTACAACATTAAAAAATAAAAACCCACACCACTTCAATGTTCTTTTGTTGGTAACAAACAAGAAAAAGAAAAGCTTGGCACTATAAAAAAAAAAAAAAAAAAAAAATCAATAAAAAAATAAAAATGAATAGAGATTTTTGCGAAAAATAAGTAAAGATAAAAATACGGAATCAGACTTAAGGAATTAAGAGTATGGAATTATGAGATTAAAACTAGTAAGGCTAATTAGATAGAAATATGTACACTGCAAGAAATGCACTCAAAAAAAAAGAAGAAATTGTTTATTGAAAATTAAAATTGTTGTAAAGATGAAACTCTAAGTTCTTATTCATGGCAGGGGAGCATAATTAAATGTTGCATATTTAATTACATTTGGGGTCTTCTAAAAAAAGGTTACACTGAAGACGATGGTTGGGAGGGTAATGATAGTGGGAGTGGAAATTAACATCTAAAACCACCCCGCCAGGCTTACATCCAAATTCGTGCTTCCTTCTCTCACATTGTAGTTTAATTAAGTTTCGCTTGCTGTTAATTTTCTAAAAGAAGAAACTGAGACAGTGGAGTTGTTTGTTTTTTTTCCGCTGTTCGTTCATATGAGGATCGTCTCATTGTGTAAATTCAGGAGGGACTCTATAATAAAACCTTTTGGTGTACCAATCATTATCCACAGCTAAAAAAAAACCCCCCACATCTCCCGCTAGAGCTAGGAATCAATGGGTCCCGCTCAGCTGATGGTTAATGGTCGACAAGCCTGAAAAGGGTGAACAATTTGGAATCGAATCGCCAACAAGGATACCCTGTAAATGTTTCTCTTCTTCAACGGCGCTCTTTCACCACATAGGTTTTTGGCGCCCAAACGTGGGGCAAGTGCTTATTCCTTACATATATTTTAGTCCAGCAGGCAGTCACACAGATTTTTGGTGCAGCCGCCGATGCTGAAAGGCAGGTGCTAAAGTATTTGTCTGGTATATAGTACTAACCCCTGATTTTTGAAAGTTGTATGTGAAGCTAGAAAAGAATCTAATTTGACTATTGGAAAGCGAGCCATTATTAGTGAGTGCTGATAGGTTTCGACCGTAGAAAAATTAATTCCATTAAAATATAATTCTTTGGAATTGAAAAAGCTTACGACCAAATGACATCGACGTATTATCCTTCGAGTTATGGAGTGAAATGAAGATTTGCTTCGCTTTAGTCCTTGTAATTGGTGGGAAAAGTACCGGGTTGTTACAACAGACATTAATCTGAAAGCTCTTTGTCTTCGATTGAGATTTTTGTTATCATTATGAAAGTAGTCAAGAAAGCTGTTTGATATTGATATACATCTTTGGAATTCGAGTTTTTGAGAATTCGAAAACTTTCGACCAAGATTACAGGTAGCTTGTTATTCAGATTTATTAACGACTGGAGAAAAGTAAGAGAAATTCTTAGTCCTATGTGTTCTTTTGTGTGATCACTGTTTGAAAACTGACTAGAGGTGATATACTGGAATACAATATAAATGCATTTGTGTTTATTTGTCCGTAGAAGTCTGCACAGTACAGTAGATAATGGATGTTCATACAAAGAAGTAACACTTATTAATTGCCATAGCCCAATTTAAGTAAATTCGCTAAGCACAGAATTAATAGAAAGCCTAGAAATACGTATCCGTATTATGTCTCCCTGAGAATGCCATCGAAGTAAAATATAAAAGAATTTTTATTTAGTATGCCACTAGAACATAGCTTTGAGTCAACCCAACCTCAGCACCAAGCAGATGCTGCAGCAAATTGTTGTATTATTTGCGAAGAATTTATGTTAAACACACAACCTTGTGTTATAACGCAATGCAATCACGTTTTTCATAAGAGTTGTTTAGAATCACATATACAAGTACATAAGGAGTGTCCTTGCTGCTTAAAGACAGTACAGCCCAAGGATTGGAAAGTAGTTGTAGGTAACCATTCGCCGAAGGCAAGGAGTACGGTCACCTATCCTCCAAAGAGACCCGTTGTAACAGGTTCCCGTCCGTGTACTCGTTCTTTAGCACATCAACTAGAATCACTTACCCAACCGGCACCAACAAAAGCCGAGGTCCTGATCAGAGTCCATGATCAGTCTAATTCACCAATTACAGAAAATCAACATCCACCCGGTAGTACTCCTACGAATCAAGGAGTCAGGCCACGAGCGTATCAAGCCGCCAATGCACCCGGTAGACGAGGTCGGCCATCAAGGCAAAGAAGACAGAATAATCCGCCAGTAGCCAATAGCGTACCGAGAGCGGTGATCGAATCTATCGTTCGAGAGACAGTAACTCGTGTTCTGTCATCAATTTCCGGAAGTGGTAGCCTTGCACCACCACCCGACCAAATAGCTGGACATGGGAGTCCAGGTACTCAACGTAGTTATAGGTCAGCCCACGGTATACATCCTCTTGGTCCACATAAAATAGCCGACGTCTTACAGAAATGGGGAGTAAGGTTTGCTGGCACAGTTGAAGGGTTATCGGTGGAAGAATTTCAATATCGCGTGAAGATATTGACAGCTGAACATTTTGACGGTGATCTTGAAATTATCAGCAGAAATATTCATAATCTTTTAATTGGCAAAGCCAGCAGTTGGTTCTGGAGATACCATAAAAGAGTTCAAACTTTTACTTGGACTGAGTTTTGCGTAGCTTTTCGAGAACAATATCGTAAGAGTAGAACGGCAACTGAGTTACGTGAACAAATTCGCTCGCGGAAGCAAAAGCCAGGAGAGTCGTTCGATACGTTTTATGAGAGTGTTTGTAAGCTCATGGATAAACTATCAGTGAGTTTTGCAGAAGATGAGTTAGTAGAGATGATCCAAGGAAACTTACTAATCGACGTGAAAGAGAGACTGTTATTTGAAAATATTTCATCTATCTCAGAGTTGCGTAGGTTGGTTCATAAGAGAGAAAATTTCCTTAAGGAAACAGGCCTAGTGCGGCCCCCCCAAACTAAGCCCATATCGCGTATACGCGATGGATGACGGCCAACTACAAGAGACTCAAGAATGTGATGAGGAAAATTAAATTGCAGCAATTCAACGTACAACTCCTTTGTTGTGCTGGAATTGTGAGGCTCCTGGCCACATATGGGAAAATTGCTTGGCCGAGAGACGTATTTTTTGTTATGGTTGCGGAGCCCCGCAAATATATAAACCCAATTGCCAGAACTGCAAGCGAAAGACGGAAAACCGGCAAGGGGGACATCCAATCCAGGAAGGGTGTCCCAAAAGTAGAAGATAGCGCTAGAATAGATTTTGAAAGAGTTACAATTCTACAAAGTAAGTTAGCTCAAGAGTTGAATAATGAAATTAACATACCTTTTAAGCCGTATCATGAGAGGTTAAGAAACTATTATTTAGTGCGAGAACGAATTTTCGGGCTCGGGAAAGAAAGATCGTCTTAGTTATGCTAGTGTAAAGTTTATGGAGTTTTCTGAACTAGGTTTACTCGACACTGGTGCAAACATAAGTTGTATCGGATCATCACTAGCGCTTGTGGACTTTTCGAAATATACAAATTTTAAGCCCATATTGTCGAAAGTTCGAACCGCGGACGCCAAGTCTCACAAAGTTCTTGGAAGTCTAAGCGTAAAAATGAAATATCAAGATAAGGAGAAAGATTTAGAATTATTTATTATTCCTTCTATAGCACAGAGGTTGATATTAGGTATAGATTTCTGGCGCGCTTTTGATTTAGCTCCAGGGATCATTAGCTCTATTCTGAATGAGGACATAGAAGTAGAGGAAGGTGAGGAAAAATACCCATTAACAGAAAATTAAAGACAGCAACTTGAGATTGTTAAGGAATTATTTCCAAATTTTGAAAAACAAGGATTAGGTCGCACGGCCATAATCAAGCATAGTATTGACATAGGTGAAAGCAAGCCGGTCAAACAGCGTTATTATCCGGTGAGTCCTGCAGTGGAAAAACTAATGTACGCGGAAATTGACCGAATGCTTAGCCTCGGAGTCATCGAACCTTCGCAAAGTGCCTGGAGTTCTCCAATGCGCCTGGTGGCAAAGCCAAACAAAGTTCGGTTATGTCTTGACGCACGCAAACTAAACGAAGCTACAAAAAAAGATGCCTATCCTCTGCAAAGCGTCGAAGGCATTTTTGTTCGTCTGCCAAAGGCAAATATAATTTCGAAATTAGATCTCAAAGATGCTTACTGGCAAATTGAGTTGAGAGAGGAAGCGAAACCATTGACCGCTTTTACAGTCCCAGGTCGAGCATTATATCAGTTTACTGTCATGCCTTTTGGCTTATGTAATGCTCCCTCGACGATGTCTCGTCTAATGAATGACTTAATTCCGCCGGATTTACGTCATTGCGTTTTCGGATATCTCGACGATCTATGCATTGTCTCAGAAGATTTTGCGTCACATTTAACTGACATAGTTCGCATTGCTGATCAATTCAAGAAAGCAAACCTTACCCTGAACATAAAAAAAAGTCACTTCTGCGTTACTAAGGTGAACTATCTAGGTTATGTGATAGGAAGTGGTGGAATAGCCACTGATCCAGAAAAAATATCATGTGTAATGAACTGGCCCACACCCAAAAATATGAAACAAGTCCGAGGTTTCCTAGGTGTATGTGGTTGGTACAGGCGATTTATAAAAGACTTTGCAGATATAACCTGTCCCATTACAGAAGTCTTAAAACAAAAAAATGTTTTAAATGGTCTCCTGAAGCCCAGGACGCCATGCAGAAATTAAAACAGTTACTAACGTCTGCGCCGGTGTTTTTTTTGTACACTGTGATGCTAGTGATTATGGAATGGGTGCTGTGCTGGTACAAGTCTCTGATACCGGAGAGGAAAGACCATTGGCATTTATGTCCAAAAAACTGTCAAAGTCGCAAAGGAACTATAGCGTAACCGAACGCGAATGTCTGGCGGTGATATTAGCGATCGAAAAATTCCGGTGTTATTTGGAATTACAGCCTTTTGAAGTAGTGACAGATCATTTAAGCCTTCTCTGGCTTATGCGACAGCAAAATGTATCTGGAAGACTGGCCCGATGGATTTTTAGATTGCAAGCTTTCAAGTTCACCATTTCGCACCGGAAAGGGAAAGATCACATTGTTCCAGATGCGTTGTCCAGAATTTGTGACCCTGAAATTGATAGTGTTGAATGGATAGGTCCAGAAATTGACTTAGAATCGTCATCTTTCAAAGTTTCTGATTATCTTTAGCTCAAAAAAACAATAGAAGAAAATAGCGAAAAATTTCCTGATCTGCGAACGGTAGACCAATTTGTGTACATACGCACCGAACACCCTTCGGGAAATACCATCCAGGACTCGGATTGTTGGAAACTGGGGGTGCCGGAGGCGTTACGAATAGCAGCAATCCGCCAAGCACATGACTGTATTGTATCTGCGCATGGTGGAATGCAGAAAACAATCGAACGGCTGCGAAGACACTTGTTTTGGCCAGTGTTGTCCAAACAAGTTAGAGAATACGTTCGAGCCTGCGATGTTTGTAAAGAGACTAAAGCCCCGAACACAACATTACGGCCACCCATGGGTCAACAAAGTGTTTCGGACAGACCCTTCAGAAACTTTACATTGACATTTTAGGTCCCTACCCAAGAAGCAAGAAAGGTCACATAGGATTACTTATTGTCCTTGATCATTTCAGTCGTTACCATTGGTTATGTCCACTAAAAAAGTTTACTACCTCCGCGGTTATCGATTTTCTTGGGAATAGAATTTTTGCTGAATTTGGAACACCCAAGACCATCGTAAGCGACAATGGATCTCAGTTCAAGTCACATGAGTTTGAAGCCTTTCTAACCAAGTTTGGAATCAAGCACACTTTCACAGCGTTATACTCCCCTCAGAGCAACGCTGCGGAACGGGTTAATCGCTCTTTATTGGCTGCGATAAGATCCTACCTGAGAGCGGATCAGACTGAATGGGATACCAATTTAACTAGCATTTCATCGTCATTACGATCCTCTCTGCATCAAGCTCTTGGATGCTCACCTTATAAGGCATTGTTCGGATTCAATATGATTAATCATGCCAGCGATTATAAATTGTTAAGAAAGCTATCCCTCTTAGAAGAATCTCCACTGTTAAGTTGCCAGGATAAACTATATTGGTTAGGAGAAAATATACAACAAAATAGCCGTACGGCTTATGAACGTAATGCGACACAATACAATTTGCGATCCAAGCCGGTCTCGTACAAAGAAGGCCAAGAAGTGTTTAAGAGAAACTTTTACCTAAGTAATTTCTCGAAGAATTTTAATAAGAAATTAGGGCCTCAGTTTTCAAAGTGTCGAGTGAAGAAAAAAATAGGAACAGCCTACTATGTATTAGAAAATTTACAAGGCAAAGAAATCGGTACATACCACGCTAAGGACTTACGAAGCTAATTCCAGCTAATCGTGCCTCGTTCGACCCTCTCGTTAGATTATCTGGTGGTGTACATCCCCATATATCAAGATTTTTTTTATATCACCGAAATTCGCGCCTTAGTTAGTAGCGATAATAATTATCGGAACCTTATCTGGCAACGTCATCTAAATGGCAATTGACCAGCTGGTGAATATTGATTCGGATAAGGGTTCTTCGGATCCCCAGCATCTAGCTTCGATCTTTTCTTACGACGATCGTCAAGCTGATAAGTTCAGTCCCAGCAGAGATAAGACCTAGCACAAAGGCAAATCAAGAAAAAAGAACTGGAGAGTACAATCACATGTGCTCCCAACTTTAATCCAGCGTTTATTTCGGCATCAAGATTAAAAGGAAATTAATAAAGGCAATTAATAAATGCCCGTGGATTGCCGTGTCGGCAAGGTAAATATTTCAATGAAAATTTCAAAAAAAATACCAAATTATAATAACAGTTGTGCACGTTTAGGTCACGCGTGTTATTTTTATCGTCGACTACACAGCGAGAAATCGCCAGGTCGATCGATTCCACTAAAAAAGAAAATCACTGGGTAAATATCCAAGTAATTCTGGGAAAAAATTGCCCGAAATGAATGAGTTATATTCCCGCAGTTAGCCGAGGAAACGAAGCTGAATTTTAACCCCTTCCACGCCGACCCAAAAGTTCGGCTGGAGTCAGCTACCTCTGCTGGGAGACAATTTGTTCGGAGGTCGCAGGACAAAATCTACAGAAAACCTACATAGAAATAAAAACCCTTACAAAACTAGTGTAAAAACAAGAGAGAACGCTATAGCCGAGTTCCCCGACTATCTGATACCCGTTACTCAGCTAGTGGAAGTGCGAAGGCGAGTCTTCAACACTGATAGTTTTTTTCGGTTTGAGGGCGTTAGAGTGGGCGTGGCAAAAAGTTTTTTGGCAAATCGATAGAAATTTACAAGTCTAATACAAAAATGAAAAAATATCAAAACATTTTTCAAAAGTGTGGGCGTGGCAGTTTTGGGACAGACAGACGGACAGACGGACAGACAGACGGACAGACGGACAGACGGACAGACGGACAGACAGACAGACAGACGGACAGACGGACATGGCCAAATCGACTCGGCTATTGATCCTGATCAAGAATATATATACTTTATATGGTCGGAAACGCTTCCTTCTGCCTGTTACATACTTTTCAACGAATCTAGTATACCCTTTTACTCTACGAGTAACGGGTATAACAAGAGCTTTTTCTTGAGTATAAATGATAAGTCGGATGGTGCTAGTTTAATAGTTAAATTTTAATGACAATTCTTGATTATTTCTCCTCACTTAAACTCCTCGTGGCTATATCTTCAACTTCAATTTTTCATCTGTTTTTTGTTCTATTCTCTCTTTTTTCTAATTCCTATCTGCCACTCGTTCGCTAGTACGAGTTGGCAGCCTAGCGCAAGAGCTGTTATGTTAACATCATTCAAAAAGCGCGGAATTCAAATATACAAGATTATTCTAATTGGGTTTTGACCCAACATACCGGCCCCCTTGAAAGTATGCGATTGACTTTCAAGAGACAGGTAATAAGGCGAGTTTCCGTATAGGGCGGCGGATGATTCCCTTGGCAGTGCGTACGTCGGCTACACGCACGATGTTGTCCGCTCCTGCGATCGTGCTGACTATGCGCCCAAGAAGCCACCGTTGTGGGGGAAGATTATCCTCGTGAACGATGACAGCCAAATTTGGTGAAGTCTTTTTTTTTTTTTTTTGCGCGAGTCCCACGGCCACACCTCCCGCCCAACCGACCGAGGGGCGCTGCCGTGTATCGTACGGCTCGAATCGCGGGAAGATAGACGCGATATAGAAGACAGGAAAGGACGAGGAAATATATGTATGCTAGTAGTAACATCTAAGAATTCGTTAAGTATGTTAGTATTGATCGCTTTAAAAACGGCAGAGAGTCAGAATTAGAGATAATAGGATAGAATCTATTATAGTCAGAACATAATACTCTGTAGGAATCATGCAACTCATAGTTAGATCTACAATGATTTAAAATTAAAGGTACGTAATTTCTAGTAAATCTGCTTGGAACAGTGAAGTTTAGCCGACTAACCAAGTCGGGACTATCCACTTCACCACGAATAAGGTTAAAAATAAAGACTGTTCCAAGCATCGTTCTACGGTTAGCTAAGGAGGGTAAGTTAATTAACATTAATCTACTCGAATAAGGAGGTAATCTACGGTTTGCATCCCAATTAAGGCGCCGTAAGGCAAAAAGTAAGAAGTTCTTTTGAACCGATTCAATGCGGTCCGAGTAAACTTCATATTGTGGACTCCAAACAGGTGATCCATACACGAGGATCGGACGGAATGGAGAAATAAATAAGGTTTTGGTCATGTAAGGATCATCAAATTCCTTTGACCACCGTTTTATAAAACCAAGCACACCCCTGGCCTTATTGACAATAGACGAAATATGGTCTGAAAATTTAAGTTTAGGGTCCAGAAGAACACCAAGATCATCAACATGTGTTATTCTGTCCAAAGAGCACCCACTTAAAGTGTAAGTTGCGTGCATTGAGTTGGCACGACAAAAGGTCATAACTTTACACTTAGAGCCATTTAAGTTTAAGACGTTATCACGGCACCATGTTTGAAAGCAATCTAGATCGGATTGTAAGTCCAAATGGCGAGAAATGTCCTTATATTGCAAGCATAATTTTACATCATCAGCGTACATTAGTACACGCGAATGATTTATTATTAAGGGAAGGTCGTTAATAAATAAGGTAAAAAGGAGCGGACCTAGGTGGCTCCCTTGTGGGACGCCGGATGTGACTCGGAGAATACAAGAAAGAGAATTTTTAAAGAGGACCCGTTGCGTCCTGCCATTCAGATAACTTAGAATCCAATTTAGGAGATCAACAGGGAAACCTAATAAATCAAGTTTTTTATTAAAAGTGAATGATTAACAGAGTCGAATGCTTTACTAAAATCCGTATAAATGACATCTGTTTGAAGATTATTTTTGAAACCCTGTACTACGAAGGAGGTTAGCTCCAGAAGGTTAGTAGTTGTTGATCTGCGTTTCATGAAACCATGCTGACATGGTGAAATAATTGACCTACAAAGGTGCTGCAAATGAGGAGTGATAACGTTTTCAAAAAGCTTAGGGATAGCAGACAATTTGGAGATTCCTCTGTAATTGCTTGCATCCGATTTGTTACCTTTTTTATGGAGAGGGATCACAAAGGACTCCTTCCATATTTGGGGGAACTGTGTAGATTCTAAAGATAAGTTAAACAGTTTTAGTAGAGGTTTGCACAAGACTTCCGCACAGAATCTAAGCACACTGCCAGGAATTCCGTCGGGACCTGGCGAATAGACAGGCTTAACTCGCTGAAGATCTTCGTCCAGGTTGCGCGAACTTGGAGCTCGTTGATGTACTCGTGGCTCCAGCGACTCCAGATGTGATGTTTGAGTGCGCTGACCCTTTTGGAAGTTTGGAATCAAGCACACTTTCACAGCGTTATACTCCCCTCAGAGCAACGCTGCGGAACGGGTTAATCGCTCTTTATTGGCTGCGATAAGATCCTACCTGAGAGCGGATCAGACTGAATGGGATACCAATTTAACTAGCATTTCATCGTCATTACGATCCTCTCTGCATCAAGCTCTTGGATGCTCACCTTATAAGGCATTGTTCGGATTCAATATGATTAATCATGCCAGCGATTATAAATTGTTAAGAAAGCTATCCCTCTTAGAAGAATCTCCACTGTTAAGTTGCCAGGATAAACTATATTGGTTAGGAGAAAATATACAACAAAATAGCCGTACGGCTTATGAACGTAATGCGACACAATACAATTTGCGATCCAAGCCGGTCTCGTACAAAGAAGGCCAAGAAGTGTTTAAGAGAAACTTTTACCTAAGTAATTTCTCGAAGAATTTTAATAAGAAATTAGGGCCTCAGTTTTCAAAGTGTCGAGTGAAGAAAAAAATAGGAACAGCCTACTATGTATTAGAAAATTTACAAGGCAAAGAAATCGGTACATACCACGCTAAGGACTTACGAAGCTAATTCCAGCTAATCGTGCCTCGTTCGACCCTCTCGTTAGATTATCTGGTGGTGTACATCCCCATATATCAAGATTTTTTTTATATCACCGAAATTCGCGCCTTAGTTAGTAGCGATAATAATTATCGGAACCTTATCTGGCAACGTCATCTAAATGGCAATTGACCAGCTGGTGAATATTGATTCGGATAAGGGTTCTTCGGATCCCCAGCATCTAGCTTCGATCTTTTCTTACGACGATCGTCAAGCTGATAAGTTCAGTCCCAGCAGAGATAAGACCTAGCACAAAGGCAAATCAAGAAAAAAGAACTGGAGAGTACAATCACATGTGCTCCCAACTTTAATCCAGCGTTTATTTCGGCATCAAGATTAAAAGGAAATTAATAAAGGCAATTAATAAATGCCCGTGGATTGCCGTGTCAGCAAGGTAAATATTTCAATGAAAATTTCAAAAAAAATACCAAATTATAATAACAGTTGTGCACGTTTAGGTCACGCGTGTTATTTTTATCGTCGACTACACAGCGAGAAATCGCCAGGTCGATCGATTCCACTAAAAAAGAAAATCACTGGGTAAATATCCAAGTAATTTTGGGAAAAAATTGCCCGAAATGAATGAGTTATATTCCCGCAGTTAGCCGAGGAAACGAAGCTGAATTTTAACCCCTTCCACGCCGACCCAAAAGTTCGGCTGGAGTCAGCTACCTCTGCTGGGAGACAATTTGTTCGGAGGTCGCAGGACAAAATCTACAGAAAACCTACATAGAAATAAAAACCCTTACAAAACTAGTGTAAAAACAAGAGAGAACGCTATAGCCGAGTTCCCCGACTATCTGATACCCGTTACTCAGCTAGTGGAAGTGCGAAGGTGAGTCTTCAACACTGACAGTTTTTTTCGGTTTGAGGGCGTTAGAGTGGGCGTGGCAAAAAGTTTTTTGGCAAATCGATAGAAATTTACAAGTCTAATACAAAAATGAAAAAATATCAAAACATTTTTCAAAAGTGTGGGCGTGGCAGTTTTGGGACAGACAGACGGACAGACAGACGGACAGACGGACAGACGGACAGACGGACAGACAGACAGACAGACGGACAGACGGACATGGCCAAATCGACTCGGCTATTGATCCTGATCAAGAATATATATACTTTATATGGTCGGAAACGCTTCCTTCTGCCTGTTACATACTTTTCAACGAATCTAGTATACCCTTTTACTCTACGAGTAACGGGTATAACAAGAGCTTTTTCTTGAGTATAAATGATAAGTCGGATGGTGCTAGTTTAATAGTTAAATTTTAATGACAATTCTTGATTATTTCTCCTCACTTAAACTCCTCGTGGCTATATCTTCAACTTCAATTTTTCATCTGTTTTTTGTTCTATTCTCTCTTTTTTCTAATTCCTATCTGCCACTCGTTCGCTAGTACGAGTTGGCAGCCTAGCGCAAGAGCTGTTATGTTAACATCATTCAAAAAGCGCGGAATTCAAATATACAAGATTATTCTAATTGGGTTTTGACCCAACATACCGGCCCCCTTGAAAGTATGCGATTGACTTTCAAGAGACAGGTAATAAGGCGAGTTTCCGTATAGGGCGGCGGATGATTCCCTTGGCAGTGCGTACGTCGGCTACACGCACGATGTTGTCCGCTCCTGCGATCGTGCTGACTATGCGCCCAAGAAGCCACCGTTGTGGGGGAAGATTATCCTCGTGAACGATGACCATGTCGTTGACAGCCAAATTTGGTGAAGTCTTTTTTTTTTTTTTTTTTGCGCGAGTCCCACGGCTACACCTCCCGCCCAACCGACCGAGGGGCGCTGCCGTGTATCGTACGGCTCGAATCGCGGGAAGATAGACGCGATATAGAAGACAGTAAAGGACGAGGAAATATATGTATGCTAGTAGTAACATCTAAGAATTCGTTAAGTATGTTAGTATTGATCGCTTTAAAAACGGCAGAGAGTCAGAATTAGAGATAATAGGATAGAATCTATTATAGTCAGAACATAATACTCTGTAGGAATCATGCAACTCATAGTTAGATCTACAATGATTTAAAATTAAAGGTACGTAATTTCTAGTAAATCTGCTTGGAACAGTGAAGTTTAGCCGACTAACCAAGTCGGGACTATCCACTTCACCACGAATAAGGTTAAAAATAAAGACTGTTCCAAGCATCGTTCTACGGTTAGCTAAGGAGGGTAAGTTAATTAACATTAATCTACTCGAATAAGGAGGTAATCTACGGTTTGCATCCCAATTAAGGCGCCGTAAGGCAAAAAGTAAGAAGTTCTTTTGAACCGATTCAATGCGGTCCGAGTAAACTTCATATTGTGGACTCCAAACAGGTGATCCATACACGAGGATCGGACGGAATGGAGAAATAAATAAGGTTTTGGTCATGTAAGGATCATCAAATTCCTTTGACCACCGTTTTATAAAACCAAGCACACCCCTGGCCTTATTGACAATAGACGAAATATGGTCTGAAAATTTAAGTTTAGGGTCCAGAAGAACACCAAGATCATCAACATGTGTTATTCTGTCCAAAGAGCACCCACTTAAAGTGTAAGTTGCGTGCATTGAGTTGGCACGACAAAAGGTCATAACTTTACACTTAGAGCCATTTAAGTTTAAGACGTTATCACGGCACCATGTTTGAAAGCAATCTAGATCGGATTGTAAGTCCAAATGGCGAGAAATGTCCTTATATTGCAAGCATAATTTTACATCATCAGCGTACATTAGTACACGCGAATGATTTATTATTAAGGGAAGGTCGTTAATAAATAAGGTAAAAAGGAGCGGACCTAGGTGGCTCCCTTGTGGGACGCCGGATGTGACTCGGAGAATACAAGAAAGAGAATTTTTAAAGAGGACCCGTTGCGTCCTGCCATTCAGATAACTTAGAATCCAATTTAGGAGATCAACAGGGAAACCTAATAAATCAAGTTTTTTATTAAAAGTGAATGATTAACAGAGTCGAATGCTTTACTAAAATCCGTATAAATGACATCTGTTTGAAGATTATTTTTGAAACCCTGTACTACGAAGGAGGTTAGCTCCAGAAGGTTAGTAGTTGTTGATCTGCGTTTCATGAAACCATGCTGACATGGTGAAATAATTGACCTACAAAGGTGCTGCAAATGAGGAGTGATAACGTTTTCAAAAAGCTTAGGGATAGCAGACAATTTGGAGATTCCTCTGTAATTGCTTGCATCCGATTTGCTACCTTTTTTATGGAGAGGGATCACAAAGGACTCCTTCCATATTTGGGGGAACTGTGTAGATTCTAAAGATAAGTTAAACAGTTTTAGTAGAGGTTTGCACAAGACTTCCGCACAGAATCTAAGCACACTGCCAGGAATTCCGTCGGGACCTGGCGAATAGACAGGCTTAACTCGCTGAAGATCTTCGTCCAGGTTGCGCGAACTTGGAGCTCGTTGATGTACTCGTGGCTCCAGCGACTCCAGATGTGATGTTTGAGTGCGCTGACCCTTTTCTATCGATCCAACTTGTCCAGGTTGTCGTCGATTGGTGGAAGTTCCGGTAGTGCTCGGAGTGCGTCACCCACTAAGAAGTGGCCAGGCGTGAGAGCGGCCAGGTCGTTTGGGTCTGATGAGAGCGGCGTTAACGGGCGAGAGTTCAGGATCGCCTCGACGTCAGCAGCTGCAGTGGCTAACTCCTCGAAGGTTAACCTGGTGTCTCGAAGAGTGCGATTGAGTAGTCCCTTGACACTTTTTACTGCAGCATCCCATATGCCCCCGAAGTGTGGAGCCCTGGGTGGAATAAAGTGGAAGTTAATGAACTCTGAGCGACAGAAATAGTGGATTGTTTTTGTTGTTTCGTCTTTAAACAGAAACTGCTTCAACGATTCGAGCTTGTTGTTAGCTCCTGCGAAATTTGTAGCGTTGTCACAGAATATGTCCGAGGGAAGTCCGCGTCGGGCAATAAAACGCTTTAGTGATGCAATGAAGCTATCCGTCGTGAGATCCGATACCACTTCGACATGTATCGCCTTCGTGGCAAAGCAAACGAAGACGGCTAAGTAGGCCTTGGTAGGCGGCTTACCCCGGATGCGCAAATAGACGTTGATTGGTCCGCAAAAGTCTATTCCGCATCTTGAAAATGGTCTAGATGGTGTGATCCGCTCTTTAGGCAGTTGGCCCATTAGCTGCCTTTCGAAAGTTGGTCGATAGCGGCGACAATGTATACATGAGCGAACGACTTGTCGCGCCAAGTCCCTTGCATTCACTATTCAGAACTGTTTTCTAACGAGCGAAGAGCGTCCGTGGACCGGCGTGATAGTTCTGTAGATGAAGATGTCGAGCGAACTGTGACACAAATGGATCCTTAGCTGGGAGCAGCACAGGATGGTTCCTGGGTAGTCTGCTAGCTCCAGGCGCCCTCCGACCTTTAGCATTTGGAAGCCATCTGTAACCTGGAGGTAGAGACTAAGATTTTTAAGGTTAGTGCGAATCGGATGGCCCTTCAGCACCGAGGACATCCCTTGAGCGAAGTGAATAGTTTGAATATTCCAGACGATGCAATGTAGCGCCCGCATCAGTTCTGCTGGCGTCGGCGACGGTGATTGGAATGGCGTTTGTTTACGGCAGCGCTGAGTAAATCTGTACATCCAAGCGATAACTAGTAGGCAGCGATGATGCGAACTGATCTTGTAGATTCCTTCAAGCAGTTGATTACTAGTCGTGTGTACGCCAAAGGCTGATTTTCTCTTCTCCAGTTGGACAGTTTCCATATCAATGTCACTGTTGTCTCGACTGTCCTTTGGCCAATGTTGATGATCTTGGCCTAGGAACTCAGGTCCCTCGAACCATATCGATTGTTCCAACTTGGTGATAGTGCAGCCCCTGGACAAGATATCAGCCGGGTTGCAGTGAGTAGGAACATGTCTCCAGTGGCAATCTGACGTGAGTTCTTGAATTTCGGCAATTCGATTGCCGACAAAGGTTGATAAGGTGGCCGAGTGTTGGCGATTCCAATGTAGAACAATTTGAGATTCGCACCATAAGAACGAAGTCGGCTTTCTGTCAGCGAGGATTCTAATGATTTTTTTGTAGAGCTGTGCTAACAAATGTGCTCCACACAGTTCTAATTTCGGCAGAGATAGCTTCTTGGTGGGAGCAACTCTGGACTTCGATGTGATTAGCTGCACCTTGGTCAGCCCATCTGATCCGATTGTGCGGGCGTAGATGCAGCATCCATACGCTCGAATGGAGGCGTCACAAAAGCCGTGTATTTGAAAGGTATGTATCATTGATTGGAGGCAATATCGTGGTATTGCTACAGACTCCAACGACGAAAGCGATGCAAGCAGGGACATCCAAGCTGTATGAATGCCTTGGGGTACTGACTCGTCCCAAAATAGTTTTAGGAGCCACAGCTCCTGGAGGATAATTTTTGCCACTATGATGATGGGAGTAACTAATCCCAACGGATCAAACAGCGAAGAGACTATGGACAAAATCGAGCGCTTGGTGACGTGGTCCGAATCGAATCTTGGCGAGAACGAGAACATGAATGTGTCCCCTACTTGGTCCCATTTTAGGCCAAGCGTGCTGGTTAGCATTTCGTCGTCCAACTGCAAATGTTTGACTGTAGCGACATCGACAAACTTGCAGTGATTTGAATGCCATTTTGCGAGTTCTAATTGGCCATCCTGTAGAATCGCTGTAACTTCCCTTTTGATTTGATGTAGCTCCTCTACCGTATCCGCTCCACCTAGGAAGTCATCCACATAGAAAGACGATTTGATGGCTTTAGCTCCAATCTCCAATTTGTCCATGAATTTGTCGGCTAGATACGACAAACTGCGTATGGCTATATACGGTGCAGCCGCTGTGCCATAAGTTACAGTATTCAATTCGAAGGTGCTCAATGGTTGCGATGGCGACGTTCTCCAAAGAATGTATTGGAATCTGCGATCCTTGGCAAACATGTAGACTTGGCGGAACATCTTGACCACATCAGCAGTGATGGCATAGCGATGTATCCGAAAACGCAGGAGTAGTGTATAAAGATCTGGCTGAATGGTCGGTCAGACCATCAGAATGTCGTTGGCGATTTCTGGGACGTCGTCTTGCAAGATGCGTCGAAAACCACTCTGAGCTTTGTTGATGTGCTATTAGGCTTGAGCACGCAGTGGTGCGGAATATAATAATGCGGAGTGTTTAACTGTGGATGGCTCACGGGACTCATGTGTCCCAGATTTTGAAACTCCTGCATAAATTCAACATATTTGGCCCCTACCTCAGGCCTTTTGCATAGGCTGCGTTCGAGGGAGAGGAATCTCCTTTTGGCAATGTCGAATGAGGCTCCGAGAACGGTAGGTTCATCTTTAAATGGAAGTCGTACTTCCAATCGACCATCTGAATTACGTCGTACCGTTTTGGTGTAGAACTCCTCACAGTTTCGCTGCTCTGGCGTAAGTGTGATCTCAGGAGGCTCCACATGATCGATGCGCCATAGCCGTTCCATTTTTTGGTCAATTTCTGTTAATGCGATAGATGAGTACTGATGGAGTGTTCTGGGATGAGCTCGACATCGACCAGACACTATCCATCCAAGTAGTGTTTTTTGTAGTACGGGCAGATCCTTTCCTAATTTAACTTGGCCGACTGCCAATATATCGAAGAAGGTTTCCGTCCCCAAAAGCAGATCGATCCGACGAGACTTGTTGAAGCTCTCGTCAGCAAGAGATGAGTGCTGCAGAAGGTTCCACGCAGAAATGTCAATTTCCGATTCTGGATGATAGGCGATGTGGGATGTCACGCAAAAATCAAGGAGCAACTCGAATCCATTGTGCCTCGACTTGATATTGGTGGTTGCATGGTGTTTAATTCGCGTTTGTGTCTCACCAATGCTACGAATCTCGAGGTTGAGCTTGCTCCGTGGCAGTCGAAGTCTTTGGGCAAGCTCCTCGGATTTGAAATTCACCTGAGAACATGAATCCAGAAGCGCTCTTCCTATTTTGTAGCTTCCAGATTCATCCTTGACCAGAATCAGTGCCGTGGCCAGAATGACACAGTCGGAACGAGACTCCGTGTGAGTATGCGCGACTGCGTCCGAAACTTGTACAGGCTCCGCTTGAGGGAGTGGCAAGGGAGCTGCGGCCGATCCTGGCGATGGCCGATGAAGCAGCGAGTGATGCGGTAGTGCACATGAGTGGCACCTCCGCGTCGACGGGCAGTTGGCTACAAGATGACCCCTGCCAAGGCAATTAATGCATAGCTTGTGGCGCTTTACTGCATTGAGGCGATTATCTAGGGCGAGATTGATTAGTTCTGGGCATCTAAAGGTCTTGTGGTCTGTCTGTGAACATATGTTACAAGTTTGTGTGGTGCAATTGAAGGACAGACTTGCCTGATTCCTCTGCGAGCGCGACCTATGGCCACCTGGTTGACTCATAGGGGCTTTAGCAGGAGGCTTCTTATCCGATTCCAAATATTGACAATGACGTTCAACGACTCCAACGCATTTGTCCCACGAAGGCAACGTAGTGTAGTCCAGCGACTCATTCCACTTCCTCTTAGTCTCCTGGTCCACTTTGCCCATAACTATGGAGATGAGCATGGCCTCGCAAATCTATGGCTCGGTGCTCAACGAACGCAACGAGTTGTATAATGCGGATGCATTATCGATTAGGCTGCGCAACTGCTGACCATTTGACTTGGCGACAGTTGGCAATGCGAAGAGTGACGATATGTTATCCAAAAATACGAGAGTCGGGTTGTCACAGCGCTGCTTTAAGCGGTCCAGAGCCTTTGTGTAGTTGTCTGCGGTCACCTGGAAAGCTCGAACCGTTTCAAGGTCCTCGAAGACAGTTTAACAACTGGTTGAACTTCTCTATCTTAGACATGGATGGCTGGTGGCCAATAACTTGGTTAAACGACAAGATAAAGTTTTGGTACTCGCAGTATTTGCCGTCAAATGTCGGCAATGGTAAGCGCGAGAGCTTAACTGCAGATGTGTGCCCAAAATTAACCGTAGATTCATGAATGCCGGTGCTGTTAGCGTCTGGTCCAAGTTGCTCCTGAACGCAAACCTTGGCGTGGATAAACTGTTCCTCTATTTCGAAGCGAGTATTGCGCTGCGCCTCAGCTGGCTCCATCTGCTCTATGGCTTCCTGGGTAGATAAAGATAGTTTAAAATACGATTCCAAAATCGACAAACGGCAAGATAATTCCAACGGAGATAAATTCAAACCAGGTTCCACTGATTTGCTCATACGTGTAAGGTTTTTTCGAGCACTCGTTCGTTGAGCTTTAAATTGCTCCAGCGAAGACATTTTTGCAGATGTTTGTTTACTTTATTTAATTTCGATCTGGCAATTCCTTGCTTGACAAGGTCTGTGAGAGCGAGCGAGACGACGAGATGTAGTGGAAAATTTTCGCTCGCCAAGCCTAGAGTGCAACCTAGAGTGTTGCGACAGAATGAGGTTATGTATGGGGGTGCTCCTGGGGGCAATATGTATAGATGGAGGACCGAGATGTCGACTCCAACTATGGCGATGACACTTGGAGGATGTCCAACGATGTCCAATGATGCGGCGGGAGACCCTTGAATATAGCCGGCAGCTGCGCTGCATGCAGTTGTGCGCAAATGCACTAGCGAAAATCCTATGCGGACGCTGGGTTGACCGGCAGCGAACGCAATGCGCGAATGTACGAGAGTTTGGCAGGGCAAAGGTCGTAAATGCGCGTGCGAGACTTAGAGCAAAGTAAAAATGGGGTCGAACGTAACCACAATCATCACCAAAATTAACTAAAACGTAGCACAAGTCCTGTCACGGTCGCCAAAATGTAAAAACAAGAGCTTTTTCTTGAGTATAAATGATAAGTCGGATGGTGCTAGTTTGATAGTTAAATTTTAATGACAATTCTTGATTATTTCTCCTCACTTAAACTCCTCGTGGCTATATCTTCAACTTCAATTTTTCATCTGTTTTTTGTTCTATTCTCTCTTTTTTCTAATTCCTATCTGCCACTCGTTCGCTAGTACGAGTTGGCAGCCTAGCGCAACAGCTGTGAATGTGTGCAGGTGATAAGTAAAATAAGAGAAAAAAAGAAATACAAGCTGGCCAACCCAATGTAAAATCGTACACTGAAAGAAAAAGAAAGTTTCGTTGCCAATGCCAAAAATAAAATACTTCAAATCAAAAATAAAAATAATTAATCATGACAATATAAACAAAAAATGAAATAAAAAAATGCATACAAAAAAAATGAAATAAATAATCCTATATTTTAGTTATCACTTATGAAAAAAACTAAATAGTGCATTTATAGTTTGAAGTTTTCTAACTAATAACCCCCAACACCGCATCGACAAGGAGGCCTTCTTCGAGAACCAACAGTGGGTGAGTAAAATTAAAAAATAAAATATTATATATATAACCAAAACAAAACTAAACCTTCAAGTTACTAAATTGCAATTATGTAGTTCAGTGTAGAGCCTGGCTACCTGAGTTAAGGCTTATCAACCGCTCGCGCCGATTGATTTGTCTATTTTGTCAATTAATCCTTTGATTCTTATCCAAATTCTAACATGGTAATTTAAAGCACTATAACGTAACGTAACGTAAACATTGACGACTACACTGAAAGAAATTAATATTGACATGATTGGCACCTACATATTTTCTCCCTTTTAGCAATAGAAAGCTTTTTCTTTCAATGATGCGATTAAATAAATAAACCCCATAGAAAAAAGAAAAACACTTAATAGTTGTTTAGGATTAATGAATACTTAACAAATACAACATATAAAAAAAACTCACACCACTTTAATGTTCTTTTGTTGGTAACAAACAAAAAAAAGAAAAGCTAGGCGCTATAAAAATAAAAAAAAATAAAAAAATCTATAAAAAAACAAGAGAGAACGCTATAGTCGAGTTTCCCGACTATCTGATACCCGTTACTCATCTAGTGAAAGTGCGAAGGAGTCTTGAGCACTGACAGTTTTTGGCGGTTTGTGGGCGCTAGAGTGGGCGTGGCAAAAAGTTATTTGGCAAATCGATAGAAATTCAAAAGACTAATACAAAAATGAAAAAATATCAAAACATTTTTCAAAAGTGTGGGCGTAGCAGTTTTGGGCGGTTTGTGGGCTTTAGAGTGGGCGTGGCAACATGAATCGACAAACTTGCGCTGCGTCTATGTCTCTGGAGTCAGTATGCTTCATCTCAACATTCTACCTTTTGTAGTTCCTGAGATCTCGACGTTCATACGGACAGACAGACGGACAGACGGACAGACGGACGGACGGACAGACGGACAGACGGACAGACGGACAGACGGACAGACGGACGGACAGACGGACATGGCCAGATCGACTCGGCTATTGATCCTGATCAAGAATATATATACTTTATATGGTCGGAAACGCTTCCTTCTGCCTGTTACATACTTTTCAACGAATCTAGTATACCCTTTTACTCTACGAGTAACGGGTATAATAAAAATGAATAGAGATTTTTGCGAAAAATAAATAAAGATAAATAATGTAAAATAAGGAGCAAAACTTAGAAAAATACGGAATCAGACTTAAGGAATTAAGAGTATGGAATTATGAGATTAAAACTAGTAAGGCTAATTAGATAGAAATATGTACACTGCAAGAAATGCACTCAAAAAAAAAGAAGAAATTGTTTATTGAAAATTAAAATTGTTGTAAAGATGAAACTCTAAGTTCTTATTCATGGCAGGGGAGCATAATTAAATGTTGCATATTTAATTACATTTGGGGTCTTCTAAAAAAAGGTTACACTGAAGACGATGGTTGGGAGGGTAATGATAGTGGGAGTGGAAATTAACATCTAAAACCACCCCGCCAGGCTTACATCCAAATTCGTGCTACCTTCTCTCACATTGTAGTTAAATTAAGTTTCGCTTGCTGTTAATTTTCTAAAAGAAGAAACTGAGACAGTGGAGTTGTTTGTTTTTTTTCCGCTGTTCGTTCATATGAGAATCGTCTCATTGTGTAAATTCAGGAGGGACTCTATAATAAAACCTTTTGGTGTACCAATCATTATCCACAGCTAAAAAAAAACCCCCCACATCTCCCGCTAGAGCTAGGAATCAATGGGTCCCGCTCAGCTGATGGTTAATGGTCGACAAGCCTGAAAAGGGTGAACAATTTGGAATCGAATCGCCAACAAGGATACCCTGTAAATGTTTCTCTTCTTCAACGGCGCTCTTTCACCACAATCCTGAATATTAAAAAGGTTCGCTACCTTATGATGCGTAATTACTGATGCTGCCGCCTACTGAGACAGCATTGAAAGGTGATTTATTCTGTATAGGGTTATTGACGAATTTAGGTTGGATATAATTTCGGTTTGAACCGGTGTCTATAAGTATTCTAATAAATTTGTCATTCCTCATCTTGCATAGAAAGTATGGAAGAGAGGAATTTTTTATTTTAAAAAATTCAACCCAGCGTTGTCGTAGTAGTCGTAAGTGTTATTGTCAGCGTCCGCTTCATCTATCTGATCTATGTAGTCGTCCAAGTTGTCGTCAAGGTAATTGTGGTCCTCGTACTCTGCCATAGCTTGTTCGTAGTCCGTCGTGGTCAATGGAGTCTCCGTGGAACGCGTTTCGTTTTCTTCTGTTGTAGTTTGTATGTTAAAGTTCCTTTGTCGCTTCATCCCATCTGGTATTGGGCCAGGTGGTCTTTTACCTGGTTCAAAGCGAGGTCTGTTCATATAGTTCACCATTCTTGTCTGAACACTGGGATCCACATCCATAGGTTCTGGACGAGGCAGTGGTTTTGGGGCCTGTGGCCTAGGTGGCGCTGACTGCTGTGGCGGGAATTGCCTATTCTGAAAAGGTCGAGGTGCAGCTACTGGCTGTGCAAGCTGGTAACCGAAGTTGTTCCAATTTTGTCGTGGTAACGCGGTCGGTAGTTGCTGTCCGAATTGGTAATATCGAGTTCTGGGGGTGGAATTGGTGGTTGTCTATTGATAAATAAATTACTGCGAGGAGCAGGTGAAGGCTTTGAAGACTGATTCCTAAACTGTCTTGTCTGTCCTATGTTTGCTGCATGCTTTGCCCTGAAGTTCTGATTTTCTAACTTGAGGCAAAGGTGTAATGCCGAGAGTAAGTCTACTGGTTCTTTAATTACCAGTAGACGAGGCAAATCGCCTAGTAATCCTCGTACGAAGGTGTCTAGAGCCTTATCTCTGTACATTTTCGACATTAACAGTTCTGCTTCTCTTCCTAACCACATACAACCGATCTTGTTTAGGATTAGGGATAGGTGCTTATAAACCATTTGATGGAACTCTTCCACAGATTGATTGGCACCCTGTATAAGCATCGTCATTTGGTATTCTAATGTGTTAATGTCGCGCTTTTCAGCATAATGCAGAGTCAGACATTTCGAAATCGCTAACCAGTTCAGAGGAGTATTGTAAGATTCTAATGCCATGTCGGCGGGTCCTACAATTTTATTACGTATGGTATGTAAAATACCATAGTATTTCGGGGTACCCTGGAAAGCACTGTATGCTTCTAAGATACGGTCTAATCCTTTCCTCCAAGAACTAAATTCGGACGGATCACCTGAAAAGTCCCGGATAGATTTAACTATATCCGGTACTCTGTCTAAATCACCTAAGTTCCCTGCATGCTCTGGAGCAATTACCTGGTCTGTTACGTTTGCGAATTCTTTCGAAGAATTGTGGCGTCTCAAGAAACTTGGTAATTGTTGTGCTAAGATTTCGCTAATGTCCGAATTGGTAATATCGAGTTCTGGGGGTGGAATTGGTGGTTGTCTATTGATAAATAAATTACTGCGAGGAGCAGGTGAAGGCTTTGAAGACTGATTCCTAAACTGTCTTGTCTGTCCTATGTTTGCTGCATGCTTTGCCCTGAAGTTCTGATTTTCTAACTTGAGGCAAAGGTGTAATGCCGAGAGTAAGTCTACTGGTTCTTTAATTACCAGTAGACGAGGCAAATCGCCTAGTAATCCTCGTACGAAGGTGTCTAGAGCCTTATCTCTGTACATTTTCGACATTAACAGTTCTGCTTCTCTTCCTAACCACATACAACCGATCTTGTTTAGGATTAGGGATAGGTGCTTATAAACCATTTGATGGAACTCTTCCACAGATTGATTGGCACCCTGTATAAGCATCGTCATTTGGTATTCTAATGTGTTAATGTCGCGCTTTTCAGCATAATGCAGAGTCAGACATTTCGAAATCGCTAACCAGTTCAGAGGAGTATTGTAAGATTCTAATGCCATGTCGGCGGGTCCTACAATTTTATTACGTATGGTATGTAAAATACCATAGTATTTCGGGGTACCCTGGAAAGCACTGTATGCTTCTAAGATACGGTCTAATCCTTTCCTCCAAGAACTAAATTCGGACGGATCACCTGAAAAGTCCCGGATAGATTTAACTATATCCGGTACTCTGTCTAAATCACCTAAGTTCCCTGCATGCTCTGGAGCAATTACCTGGTCTGTTACGTTTGCGAATTCTTTCGAAGAATTGTGGCGTCTCAAGAAACTTGGTAATTGTTGTGCTAAGATTTCGCTAATTGTAGCTGCTAATGCAGCTCTGTCTACATTTTCAACCATGATTCTATTGTGTTCTAGTTCTTCCTGTTGTCTGACGCGTTGTCTAGTCGCTTCAGCACTAAGTATCGAGGGTCTTATCAGGTTGTTCACGTTAGCCATAAAACACTAAGTAAACCCGAACTAAGAATAAGTCGAGTTTAAAAAAGATCAAGGGAGCAAATGATGGAGCTTATCTCTAATTATGTTTGAGTTGGGTTAGTAAGACCTTGTGTTTTTACTTGAAAATAATATGTTTTGTGTCTTTTATAAATTTTATAACCAGTGGCTGGTTTTTCCTTGTACTTTAGAGGGTCCCTTGGGAATCGTAAAGTTGGAATTAGTTATATCACTTTTGTGATCCTTTTGTTTGTTTTATCGTTTTACGGTATTTCATTGATCACTTAAGTTTATAGGTTTTTTTTCCATTTTGTTTGTTAGTTTTGTGTTTTCTAAAATTTGGTTGGTTAAGCTTACAGTACTATGGGTATTCTTATTGATGTGTCTCCTCCCTCCGACGATCCGGATTTCATCCTTTTTATCTAACGAAGACTACTTGGGATCCAGCGATGCGTACAGGGTTGACGGGTGGTCTGGGGCCCTGCCTTCAGTCCTTGGAGTCCACCGATGGTCAAATGAACAAGTTAAGTTCGATTTGCCAGAGTGAATTTGAACGAACGAGAAATGTTAATTTTTCGTGAGTTGCGCGTTTTTGTCACTTGCGTTTTGACCGGTTGCCGCAAATGTTATTGCTAGCCGCGAACTTACAAAACGTTTTGTTGTATCCTACGCGCACCGGTCCCTCTTCGGGCGCCAGTTAATTACTTTGCTGGTAGCAAGGTAAAAAAATAAAATATATTGGAGTTCATTTAAGAACTCACTTTGGCTGTGAGCTGCGCTGCCCTTGGTGGCAGAGGATCGGCGTCGGCTCCGTAGCTTTCCAATAGGCTACGACATCGGCTGATGTTTTGCTGGTCAAATCGGTGCAGTCTTCTTGGAATCACTTGCATTGGTGGGAGCGGAACTTGTTACCAATCAGATTCTTCAAACTCTACTTGGCAGCTCGGCGTGTGCAGGAAATTATCGAATTCTACTTGGCAGCTCGGCGTGTGCAGGAAATTATGCAGACGCTGAGCTTGCAGATTGAAGCTTGCTTATTGGGGTTCATTTTTCTGGATTTAAACATTTTTGTTGTTAACTTGTAGCCAAAGCCGACAGCAACAACCAGTCAGCCCAGTGTAAAATTTTTTGGGCCACATAGCACAAATCATTTTGTAAAATGTATAGTATAAAATAAGATTTGAAAACAAATTGTTATTAAAAAGAAAAAATTCACTAAATAAACGAAATTAACAAAAAAAAAAGGATCCCCTAGATATCGAAAACTCAGAAGTTAAAGACGGACATAAATTATGTACATTAGGGTCGAACTGTTAGTGGTTTGCTACACACTGGACCATAAAGCATTATGGATTCTTAGCAGGGTCGGCAAGGCGCACCACGTGTTCGTGGAAAATGCTAAGCGCGTAAGTCACCACTACTCGAGCCCCAAGGGCGACAAGTGCTGAATCTGCACTTTAGAAACACTAGGATTATACGAGTGTCACTCAGGATTCCTATTGACTATTTTACTACCCTTTAGTTGTAATAAGTTGTAATAAGTACTAGAAGATCGTTCTAGACTACTTTGAAGTCGTTGGCGACATGCTGCAACTCACGCGTGACTCTCCTTTTTCTTCACACAAGTTGGAGCAGGATGCCTAGTCCCGCGCCGCACGCTATCCAGATGTTATTTGAGTCGACGGACTTCACTTCTTCCGAAAGCTTCCGGATTATTTGACGGTTTTTATCGTTCATTTTCTGGACTATTAACATACTTTATACGTGATGTTGTTCAGTAGAGGGGAAGCTGCCGAGACCGAAGGTTTTCTTATGATCTTTCACTGGTTCGAATATTTGGTGCCATTAACCAGGACTAGTAGCTCAATGTGTGCCATTTGTTTTTATCTCAGGGCCGTCATCGACGTCGACGTTTCTCATTGCGCTGATCCCGCTGCATGTAAGCAAGCCTCGGATTCACGTATCGTGAGTTGCCGGTTTGCAGAATGGCGCTTAGGTTGTTGGTACACATGTTGTAATCGATATGACTTCGTTAGGATATGCGATTGGAGCGTGAATAATATTATCGGACTGAAAGACTTTAATATTAGATGCAGAGCTTTTAATGGGAAGCTCTGTGGGTGATTAACTAATACCGATTTCAAATCATCATGGTTGAATACGTGTCTAATCTTAAAAACATGGAAATAAATGTTGTCTGATTCTGAAAGAAATGCCGTCAGGTAATAACGGATGAGCAGCCAAGAAGGACTGGTTGGCTGTGTGATAAAATGGTGCACACTAAGTGCGCTGGTTTTAGCGGCCGAACTAGTGATGACCTAGCTAAGGGCCCAAATATAAAATACTACTGAGATGCTTGCAAAGGTGGCTTAAAATCATTGATCAGAAGTTTTGGCGTAGCTAGATAGTTTTCGTCGAGCTGATGATCTCCTTTCCGCGCTAGATTCATAGTTTAACGTTTAAGCTATTATAAGAATCGCAAGCGCAAAAAAAACGCAGTGTCGTAGGATGCCTAAGGTGCAAACCGCAGTCAATGGAAAATGATGTACAGGACTCCACAGCTAACCAGCTTTTAATCGCAGCAAGTGGTACGCAGCAGAAGAGGTACTTTCCGACAACTCCCTTAACGTAGAATTCATATGCGTAAAGCTGTCATTTTCTGATAGCTCGGTTTATATTATGTGTTCTTACATTGCGCCGTCTTCTGAATTCTCAGAATATATAAATAATTTTTCCGCTATCCAATCCGTTTCAAATAGGCTGTCCTATAGGGACCAATTGGTAATTCTAGGTGAATTTAATATTCCTGGCACTATGTGGTCTCCAGACGAAAAATATAATATCTTTCTCCCTATGGCATAATATGACTTTATTGATGGCTTTCTCGACTTATCGTTGTCGCAAGTTAATTTTTATACACGTAACTCTGTGGGTCGACTATTTTATTTATGTCTTGTCACAAGTCTTGAAAGGACTCCACACCAAACGAATTCATTGTTTTCGCAAGGCAAACATTTTAGGGCTCAATACTGTTATATCTGACTTTAATTGGTCCGATCTTTACTCCTGAAACAAAATGTCGAATGCCATAAATATTGTTTATACTGCAATTAAATAATTTTTAAACTCTCGTGTTCCGATGTACTATCCGTCAATCTCTAACAAACCTCCTTGGGTTGACACACTTAAGAAATGTAAAGTCCAGACTTTGTACAAATACCGGTTCTCAGTCTATTCTTTCGAAATATTTAAGTGCTCGGCAAAGTTTTAATGTTCAGTGTTACCAGAACTAATTAAACCGTTGTAAGTCCAGTTCGCGTAGGATCCGAAACAGTTTTATAATTTCGTTAACACTAAGCTCAAAACAATTTCTTACCCTTCCTTGCGATTTTTCTTTGAAAATACTGCGGGAACATCGGATCAGGCAATAGCCGATCTATGTTTTTTAGACAACACATTCCACGTTACCTCATTCCGCGGCATTAAAGTCGAATTTAATATTTTGTACAACAATCGAAAGCTCACTGCTTTACGATCTTTAGCGTGTTAAGCCTGTCTATTCCCCAGGTCCCAACGGCTGTGTGCTTAGATGCTGTGCGGAAGCCTCGTGCAAGCCGCTACTGAAATTACTTATATAATCTTATTTATATAATCTCCCTCATATATGGAAGAGTCCTTTGCTTACTGTTTGCCTTATGGCGCCTATATTGGGATGGAAACCTTATATTACCTCCTTATTTCAGTAGACTAATGTAAATTAAATTACCCCCTCTAGCTTACCGTAGCTTATTCGTGGTGAAGTTGATAGTCCTGACTTGGTTAGTCGGCTAAACTTCTCTGTTCCAAGTAGATACACTAGGAACTGCGCACCCCGAATCGTAAATCATAAACTTTGAGTTGCATGAGCCCTAAACGCGCGAGACCAAAAAAAAAAATAAAAAATTCCTTATATGGTTAGTATTGAGGTCTTAGTAACTTAAAAAATAATTCGGACAACCTAGATGTTTCGTCTATCATGATTAAAAACTCTGCCAAATTGCTTGAATGTCTAAAGTAATTTCTGTGTTCCCATACGAATGCAGCTCCGACCGTTATAGGGAACGAGAGTAGTCCGTCACTCTAGCGTTATCCTCTGCTAGCGTTATTAATATAATTCCCGAGATCCTGAAAAATATCGATAGTTAAAATCTTCTATTTCTAAGAAATGTGCTGGATGTGTTATGTGCTTGTAAGTCATTTAGCTGATTGTTAGGAAAGATTATTTGAGATTGTCCTTTTGGACCACCCTTCCTCCAATAAGGATAGCCGTTCCCAGGTAAGAAGCTGGGCGAGAGAAAGAAACGAGAAGCCGAATCGATTCATGAATACGTTTTGCAGATGAGGCAAATTGCTGCGCTTGTTGCATGTGTGGATATGATGTCGGTTATCCGGTACATAGACGATAGATTGAACATAAATAATGAATACAAATACAGCATGTACAGCTGCAAGACTTACGATGAACTACAGAGTCATTATTCAATTTACGAGCAGATAAAAGAACGCGAACCAGTTCATAAACATACAGCCGGATCAGGGAAAAAAGCCGAATATGGAGGAAGAGCAGCGCAATATTTTAATTGCGGCTCCACAGATCATCTCAGGAAGGATTGTCAAGCTGCAACTAAATGATTCAAGTGCGGCGAAAGTGGTCACATGTCGAGAAATTGTCCAAAAGCTGTGAAAAGCGTAAGAGTGATACGGGACAACAACCGCCTTAAATCTGTTGTCATCAATAAAGTTGAGATCGATTGTCTGGTTGACACAGGCGCTGATGTATCCATCATAAAAGCCTGTTTAAAATGTTTCCTGATGTCCAGCTGCAGAAGTCGGTATTAATTAACATACAAGTTCAGCAGAAGTTCGTCGTGGTGCCGGATGACACACAAGAGTACAATGGTCTTCTGGGCTACGATTTCGTGTCAAAATTTTGCGTTGTTTTGGATCGGAGTGGTTTTTACTTTTCTCAGAAGGTGGCGCCGGTGGACAGGAGGCGCACAATGAGCTAAGTATTTATAATGTTGTACAAGCCGATTTTGAAACCCACACTCCTCCGCAGTTCGAGCCAGTTATACGATCCATTGTCACGGCTTATAAACCGGAATCGCCCGCTGCAAAAAGCCCAATTGAGCTGAAGATTGTGCCAGAGGAGAAGGTGATACCACTTAAACACCAGCCCAGTCGATACTCAATAGTTGAATGCGAAGCGATTCGAGATCAAGTTGCGGAATGGCTACGAAACAAAATAGAACGCAAGTCGACGTCGAATTTTTCCCGCAGAGTCGTCATCGTCAAAAAGAAAGATGGATCCAACAGAGTCTTCGTTGATTTTCGTCAACTTAACGCCATGGTTTTAAAAGACTGCTTTCCCGTTCCGCTTATGGATGACATCCTCTAATGGAGGCAGGAAAGCATTTTGTCGTCATGGATTTGGAGAACAGTTTTTTTCACGTCCCTGTAGAAGAGGAAAGCCGAAAATACACAGCATTTATAACCAAGCAAGGCCTATTCGGGTTCAATAAAACGCCCTTCGGATTCACAAACTCGCCAGCTACGTGTATACGATTTATAAACGCCGTTTTCCTAGATCTTGTTAGCCGTGATGTAATGCTAATTTATATGGATTACATTATGATATACGGCATGTCTGTAGATGAATTCTTACAAAAGCTTAAATTAGTGCTGGAGGTAGCTGCTCGTTTTTCATTGATTATAAAATGGAAAAATTCTATTTTTTGGAAAGCAGGATTGATTTCCTCGGACATACGGTTCAAAACGGAAGGATTTGGCCTGGCTCCGAAAAGACTCAAGCCGTAAAACATTTCGCTATCCCGACGAATGTTAAAGCAGTGCAGTCGTTTTTAGGGCTAACTGGCTTTTTTCGCAAGTTTATAAAAGGATACGCACACATAGCTCGACCATTAACAAACCTGCTAAAAAAGATTCTGAATTTGGATGGAAGATGGACAGATGGATTTGGCGCAACGTTGTTTCAGCGATTTGGAGAAAATCTTCATCCAATATTTTTCTGGAGCAAAAAGACTTTGGAAAGCGATTCAAAACGACATAGTTACATCTTGGAGGTTAAAGCAGCATACTTGGCGATCAAAAAGTTCAGACACTACTTGGTGACTGACTGCACAGCGTTTACCCAAACTGTAAGGAAGAAGGATGTTCCTCGTGAGGTTGCGCAATGGATTTTGTTTTTGCAGGATTATTCGTTTGCAGTGGAGCATTGTAGCGCTGATCGAATGAAACATGTTGACTTCTTAAGCCGATTTCCAAATATTCTTCTGGTGGGAACAGAAGTAACAGTCCGTACAAAGAAAGCACAACGGATGGACGAGTTTATTAATGCAATCTTATGTATCCTGGAGAAGGGACCATACCAAGGATATAAGCTAAGAGGAGATGTTCTGTTCAAACATGTTGACGGTCGTGATCTTCTCGTTGTACCTAAGGCTATAGATAATGAGATTATATCTGAAGCCCATGCAGATGGACACTTTGCAAAGACGATGCACAGCCTGCAACAGCATTTTTTTATCCCGCTCATGGAACGAAAGGTGGCACAGGTTATTGCAACATGCATAAAGTGCATAATGACCAATAAGAAAATTGGTAAGCAGGAGGGTTACCTGAACTGTATAGACACAGGTGGTCAACCGTTACAGACGCTGCATCTGGATCACCTTGGCCCAATGGATTCTACGACAAAACTTTATAAGTACATATTTGCAATGGTCGGTGGTTTTCGAAGTTCTTGTGGTCGTTCGCTACAAAATCTACAGGGGCCGATGAAGTTACCAAAAAGTTGGAGGAATGGGCAAAAGTTTTTGGATTTCCTGTTCGGGTCGTGACGGATAGAGAAGCAGCTTATATCACAGACGCTTTTGAGGAGTTCGTAAAGCAAAATACGATTCAGCACATATGGCCGACAACTGGAGTGGCCAGAGGAAACGGTCAGATAGAGCGAGTTAACCGAGTTATCTTGTCCATCATTAGTAAACTTTCTGCAGACGATACAACTAAATGGTATAAGTTCGTTGCCGAAGTCAAAAAAACAATCAACTTGCATTCATTTGACTACACAAAAAGCACCATTCGAGCTGATGTTTGGTACCAAGATGCTGACCAAAATTACAGACAAGATAACTATGGTCCTAGAACAAGAATTAATGAAAGATTTTGAGAAAGAAAGGCCAGAAATGCGTCGCGAAGCACGAATGCAGATACAAAAAGCCCAATATGTACAAACACAATTTTGACAAAAAGAGAAAGAAGGAGGTCACTTATAAGGAAGGGGATCTGGTTGCCATTAAGCGGACGCAGTTCGTCGCTGGTAGGAAACTGGCTAATACTTTTCTTTGTCCTTACGAGGTGGCGAAAGTGAAACGCTGTGGTCGGTATGACGTCAAGAAGGCTGCCGAGTTTGAAGGTCCAAATTATACCTCCACAAGCGTAGATAACATCAAGTTGTGGAGATATGTAGCAGCAAATGAAGACTTGTTGTCGTCTGGGACAGACGACGAAGAGCAGGAGGACCGAATGTAAGCAGGCGATATATCGAGCAGTTGGCAGTTGGAGAGACAGGACTTGGTAGGACTAGAAGTCAAGAGTCGATCGAGAGCCAGCGGAGAATAAGAACGTGTAAAAAGGTTGCTACAAAGAAAACGAGCTGAACTGAAGTAGACAAACCGTAGTCGAGAGTTGTAAAAAGCCGTAGTAGAAGCAGTAACCTAAAGCCGTAATCTAAAGCCATAATCTAAAGCCGTAATCTAAAGCTGTAATCTAAGGCCGTAATCTAAGGCTGTAATCTGAAGCCGTAGCAGAAGCTGTTATCCAGTGCTGTCGTCAAGCTGCTTTTGTTTCTTACTTATTATAAACATTCGCCGAGCTAAGAACTTCAACTATTCGTTGTATTACTACATAAATACCTATTAATTATTAATAAACTATAGACATATATCTACATATATATATTCTTGATCAGGATCAATAGCCGAGTCGATCTGGCCATGTCCGTCTGTCTGTGGGTATGAACGTCGAGATCTCAAGAACTATTAAAGCTAGCTATTCGCTGTATTACTTCCTAAATACCTATTAATTATCAATAAACTATACACATATATCTACATATATATATTCTTGATCAGGATCAATAGCCAAGTCGATCTGGCCATGTCCGTCTGTCTGTACGTATGAACGTCGAAGTCTCAGGAACTATTAAACCTAGAGGGTTGAGATTAAGCATGCAGACTTCAAAGACATAGACGCAGCGCAAGCTTGTTGACCCATGTTGCCACGCCCACTCTAACGTCCACAAGCCGCCCAAAACTTTCACGAACACACTTTTGAAAACTGTTTTTATATTTTTTCTTTTTTTTTTATTATCATCATCAGTATGCAGAAAAACTTTTTGCCACGACCACAAACCGCTACGCCCACACTTTTGAAAAATGTTTTGATATTTTTTTACATATTTGTTTGTTGTTAATATTTGTAAATTCCTCTCGATTTGCCAAAAATCATTTTGCTTTTGCCACGCCGACTTTAACGCCCACAAACCGCCAAAAACTGTTAGTGTGGAAACTTCTCATTTGCACATTCACTAGCTGATTAACGGGTATCAGATAGTCAGGGAACTCGAGTAAAACGTTCTCTCTTGTTTTTATACTAGGCAAGGGGTACTTATCTAGAAAGGTTTTCCCGATCAGATCGAGTGCTAAAATCGTTAGCCAACGCACGTTGTCCTCGTGGACGACCACTAGGCAACCGACCTCCAGATCGCGGCATCCGACGCTCCATTTGTTGCGCTGCTGCAGGCTGGCAATGTAGTCCTTGGACCAGCCGTCCCAAAACTGCTGCTTGAGAGCGGACAGCATTCGCCACCGCTTCAAATACGCGCAACTGGCCTTGCTGCAAACTCCTCCTGTGCCGGATTCTTGCGGCAGCGTGATCAGAGGCTGCCCGATTAGTAGGTGTCCTGGTGTTGGGGCCTCTCCATAGTTGGGATCGTTGCCCGGCGACGCGATTGGACGCGAATTGAGCAGCGCCTCTACCTCGACCAGGTGGGTGCTCAACTCGTCGGTTGTGAGCTTGGCGTTGCCGACTCCTCGCAGCAACCGGGTTTTGGCGGACTTGACGGCTGCTTCCCAAAGTCCACCGAAGTGTGGTGACCTCGGCGGTATGAAACACCACTCGACGCCTCTCTGAGCCGCGTATCCGCTCAGCTCGTCCCGACTGCGGTGAAACGCTTCGCTCAGCTCCTTCAGCACGTTGCACGCTCCTACGAAGTTCGTGGCGTTGTCGCTGTACACTTTCTCCGGCAGCCCTCTCCTCCCGACGAATCTTTTAAATACGGATATGAAGCTGTCAGTGGATAGGTCGACAACAAGTTCAAGGTGAACAGCCTTTGACGAAAGGCAGACAAAAACGGCTACATAAGTTTTGATAGGAGGTCTACCGCGGACCTTTAAGGACACATAAAATGGACCACAAAAATGTACACCGCAAACTAGAAAGGGGCGCTCCATTCGGACCCTATCGGCTGGCAAATTGCCCATTATCTGGCTCATCAGCCCTGGTTAATACCGGAAACAGTGAACGCAGCTACGGACAATTTTAGTACATGCTTCTCGCGCATTGATCAGCCATATCTGTTGCCTCAAAAGTGAAATCATCACCTTGACACCGGCATGGTAATGAGTCCGATGCAGTAATAGTGGAAACTTGGCATCATACGGAATTGGTGCATTTAGCAATCTCCCCCCAACTCGGATTATGTTGAACGTCACACCTTCTAAATCGCTGGTATGTATAAAAGGATTTAAACGTTGTAGATGTGGGCTTAAACATACAGACTTCTCCAACTTGACGTATTCTGAACTGAACTCCGCCTTTTGAAATATTTGGACCAACATAAGAAACGGCAACTTCAGTTCGTTAGCCGAAATGACGACCTCGCGTTGACGCTTCTTCCCTTGAATAAATCGATTTACGTAGGCCATGATCCGTAAGAGTTTAGTAAACGATGAACATCTTCCAACAAGCTCAATAAAGACATTCGGTTTGTTTTTTGTGACGGAACATACTGCCACGTTTTTTTTGTTCTCAGAAAACTGTAACTCCGTTGAAACTTCAATCTGATGGGACCGAGGCCACTCGCTTGGATTTCGGAGTAAGAACTCCGGTTCATTTTCCCATAGAGTACACCTCAAACCTTCTAAGTCTGTTCCACGTGAGACTAAATCAGCCGGATTTTCTTCCGTGGGCACATGACGCCAAACTACATTCTCTGTGAGTTCTTGAATTTCAGATACTCTATTTGCGACAAATGTTGCTAGAGTGGATCGATCCCTCTTTAACCAGTATAATGTGACTTGTGAGTCCGAGCAGAAGTTAATGCTTTCAAGCTCCAATTTGTTAAGCAAAGGAGATACTTGAGACCATAATTTGGCCAGCAGATGCGCTGCACACAGCTCGAGCCTTGGAATTGACTTTTTAGTGGGGACACTCTAGACTTTGCGGTTAGAAGTCTTGATAACCTATTTGTCCCAGCCACGGTACGAATATAAATGCAACAGCCGTAGGCGTGGCTCGATGCATCAGCAAATCCGTGGATTTGAACAGCCAGACAGACAGAAATATCGAGGAATGGAGATCTTGTCAATTGCTAGTAAATTCTGCTTAAATTCGTTCCAACTAGTATGCAAGTAGTACTGTAAGCTTAACCAACCAAATTTTAAAAAACACAAAACTAACAAACAAAATGGAAAAAAAACCTATAAACTTAAGTGATCAATTAAATACCGTAAAACGATAAAACAAACAAAAAGATCACAAAAAGGAATAACTAATTCCAACTTTTCCCAAGGGACTCTCTAAAGTACAAGGAAAAACCAGCCACTGGTTTTAAAATTTATAAAAGACACAACAACATATTATTTTCAAGTAAAAACACAAGGTCTTACTAACCCAATTCAAACATAATTAGAGATAAGCTCCCTTGATCTTTTTTAAACTCGACCCATTCTTAGTTCGGGTTTACTTAGTGTTTTATGGCTAACGTGAACAACCTGATAAGACCCTCGATACTTAGTGCTGAAGCGACTAGACAACGCGTCAAACAACAGGAAGAACTAGAACACAATAGAATCATGGTTGAAAATGTAGACAGAGCTGCATTAGCAGCTACAATTAGCGAAATCTTTGCACAACAATTACCAAGTTTCTTGAGACGCCACAATTCTTCGGAAGAATTCGCAAACGTAACAGACCAGGTAATTGCCCCAGAGCATGCAGGGAACTTAGGTGATTTAGACAGAGTACCGGATATAGTTAAATCTATCCGGGACTTTTCAGGTGATCCGTCCGAATTTAGTTCTTGGAGGAAAGACCGTATCTTAGAAGCATACAGTGCTTTCCAGGGTACCCCGAAATACTATGGTATTTTACATACCATACGTAATAAAATTGTAGGACCCGCCGACATGGCATTAGAATCTTACAATACTCCTCTGAACTGGTTAGCGATTTCGAAATGTCTGACTCTGCATTATGCTGAAAAGCGCGACATTAACACATTAGAATACCAAATGACGATGCTTATACAGGGTGCCAATCAATCTGTGGAAGAGTTCCATCAAATGGTTTATAAGCACCTATCCCTAATCCTAAACAAGATCGGTTGTATGTGGTTAGGAAGAGAAGCAGAACTGTTAATGTCGAAAATGTACAGAGATAAGGCTCTAGACACCTTCGTACGAGGATTACAAGGCGATTTGCCTCGTCTACTGGGAATTAAAGAACCAGTTGACTTACCCTCGGCATTACACCTTTGCCTCAAGTTAGAAAATCAGAACTTCAGGGCAAAACATTGTAACGAACTGATTTTCTTATTTCTGCTCGCTACGAAATGCAACGGCTAGCTCAGAGAGTTTGTTTGTTCGTCCCACCAAATTTATGATTTGTGTGATTGCCCGACCAAGAAGAAGACAGATTCTCAGATTTAAACCACTTTTATTTAGCGTCACTTGCTGAACAGGATTCGGTGATTCTCGCCGTTGGATGCACGTCGTTGCTCCTTCGTCGTCCTTCCGTCGTACGCCTGCGTCGCTTCCGACGGGGATCCAGCCGTCTTCGCTGTTGCTACGCCGATCTCCTGCACCCGGATTTGTAAGGAGTTTTAAGACTCGTCACACCATGCAGCAAACATAGGACAGACAAGACAGTTTAGGAATCAGTCTTCAAAGCCTTCACCTGCTCCTCGCAGTAATTTATTTATCAATAGACAACCACCAATTCCACCCCCAGAACTCGATATTACCAATTCGGACAGCAACTGCCGACCGCGTTACCACGACAAAATTGGAAAAACTTCGGTTACCAGCTTGCACAGCCAGTAGCTGTACCTCGACCTTTTCAGAATAGGCAATTCCCGCCACAGCAGTCAGCGCCACCTAGGCCCCAAAACCACTGCCTCGTCCAGAACCTATGGATGTGGATCCCAGTGTTCAGACAAGAATGGTGAACTATATGAACAGACCTCGCTTTGAACCAGGTAAAAGACCACCTGGCCCAATACCAGATGGGATGAAGCGACAAAGGAACTTTAACATACAGACTACAACAGAAGAAAACGAAACGCGTTTCACGGAGACTCCATTGACCACGACGGACTACGAACAAGCTATGGCAGAGTACGAGGACCACAATTACCTTGACGACAACTTGGACGACTACATAGATCAGATAGATGAAGCGGACGCTGACAATAACACTTACGACTACTACGACAACGCTGGTTTGAATTTTTGAGAATAAAAAATTACTCTCTTCCATACTTTCTATGCAATATGAGGAATGACAAATTTATTAGAATACTTATAGACACCGGTTCAAACCGAAATTATATCCAACCTAAATTCGTCAATAACCCTATACAGAATAAATCACCTTATAATGGTGTCTCAGTAGGCGGCAGCATCAGTAATTACGCATCATAAGGTAGCGCCTTTTTAATATTCAGGATGTTGAAGTTAATTTTTTCTGTTGCCCACGTTAAAATCTTTCGATGCCATTTTGGGCAATGATAGTTTAAATGAATTAGGGGCAGTAATAAAAATCAGCAAAAATATTATGATATTAAAGAACGGTGTCTCGATCCCCATAAAAGAAAAAATATTCGAAGCAGTCAACACAATTATTCCGAGAATATCCCACTTCCACTAACTTCCACTTCCAAACTTGTTCGCAGACCCAAACCTATAACTGACCTACACAACAAGCGTAAAGTCAAGGATCCGAACCTCGTCCGATAATCCTATTTACTCGAAATTCTATCAGTATCCAATGACACTGAAAGATGAAGTAAACAAACAGATAAAAGAACTTTTAGAAGATGGTATAATTCGACCTTCTAGGTCCCCATACAATTCACCAGTGTGGATTGTACCCAAAAAGGCAGACGCTTCAGGCGAAAAAAAATATCGCATGGTTATTGATTATCGCAAACTCAATAAAATAACCATTGCAGATAAATACCCCATTCCTGAGATAAATGAGGTACTTACCCAACTAGGGGACAATAAAGTATTCTCCGTGTTAGATCTGAAAAGTAGTTTCCATCAAATCTCGTTAAAAAATAGTTACATAGAAAAGACCGCCTTCTCCGTAAACAACGGAAAATATAAGTTTACACGACTCCCATTTGGTCTTAAGAATGCGCCCTCAATTTTCCAACGTGCATTAGATGACATACTTCGTGAACATATTGGAAAAATATGTTTCATTTACATAGACGATATCATCATATTTAGCAAAGATGATGATACGCACATTGAGAACTTGGCTAAAATTTTTCAAACTTTACAGAACGCCAACATGAACTGTCAGCTAGACAAATGTGAGTTCATGAAAAACAAAGTCGAATTCCTTGGATTTGTTGTCTCCGATAGGGGAATATAAACAAACCCGAGTAAAGTGGCAGCGACAGCAAATTATCCCTGCCCTAAGACTTTGATCTAAGATCCTTCCTAGGGCTTTCCGGCTATTATAGAAGATTTATACAATATTATGCCAAATTGGCAAAACCCCTAACTTCACTTTTAAGAGGGGAAGATGGACACGTGTCCAAAAGAATGTCATCCAAAAAAATAATTTCACTAGACAAAGAAGCTCTAGAACCTTTCAAGAAGCTTAAAAGTAACTTAGTGTCAAAAGAAATAATTCTCCGTTACACAGATTTCAATAAGGAGTTTCATTTAACTACTGATGCTTCAAATTTCGCGATCGGCGCAATTCTATCGCAAGACAACCACCCTATATCATTTCTTTCTAGAACACTTTCCAAAGCCGAAGAGAACTACGCGGCGAACGAAAAAGAAATGTTAGCCACAATGTTAGGGCACTCAAGGCCCTCAAAAATTACCTATAAGGTAAAGCAAAGGTTAAGATCTTTACAGAATGCACACATTCACACATAACACAATCTCTGAGTAGCTGGAATGGAAACGCCAGAATCAAGAGATGGAAAGCTTATTTGGAGGAATATGATTATGAAATATTCTATAAACCGAGAAAAGAAAATGTTGTTACAGACGCGCTCTCAAGAATACCTTTACAGCAGATAAACTCTGTTGCCTCTACACAACATAGCGCTGAAAGTTCTAGCCATGACCTAATCCCTAGCGTCGAAGCCCCAATAAATGTTTTCAAAAATCAAATATTCTTTTATAAATCAGATAAATACGACTACAAGTTCACCATCCCATTTCCTACTTTCCATAGACATGAAATATACCGACTCGAATACACCACGGACGATATAATAACAGACCTAAAAAAACACCTCAACCCTTCCGTAATTAACGGCATTCACACGACTGAAGACATTATGGGAAAAATACAGACAACCTACAGAAGTCACTTCGAAGGAATCAAAACTCGATTCACCCAATTCAGGGTAGAAGACTTGACAGACGAAACTGAACAGGAAGAAAGAATTCTTCAAATACATAGGGGAGCACATCGAAACGCTCTAGAAAATCAAAAGCAACTAGCAGAAACCTATTATTTTTCAAGAATGAAGCAAAAAAATTATACATTTAGTTAAGCAATGTAAACTTAGCAAAGAAGATAAATATGACACCCTCCAAATCCAGAAATTCAAGAAACTCCTATTCCATAATACCCCGGTCACATATTGCACATTGACATTTATTCTACAGAACGACACTTAGTACTCACTGCAATAGATAAGTTTTCTAAATTAGCGCAAGCACGAATTATTAATTCAAAAGCAATAGAAGATATCAGAACCCCTTTGCGTGACATTAAATTTTATTTCGGAGTCCCAAAACATATCGTTATGGACAACAAAAAAGCCTTCAATTCCCAATCAATTAAGTTCATGTTGGAGCAGCTACAGATAGAAGTCTATACTGCCCCACCATACAAAAGTACCGTTAACGGTCAGGTAGAACGATTCCATTCAACACTCTCAGAGATAATGAGATGCCTCAAGAAAGAGGGCACTGAGAGAAATTTTAAAGAACTTTTAGAAAGGGCAGTTTACGAGTACAATTACAGTTTTCATTCGGTTACAAAAAAACGACCATTAGAAGTATTCTTTGGTAGGAGAGTAACAACAGACCCGGACCTATACGACACAGCCAGACAAGACAATATTGAAAGACTTAAAAATAAACAGGAAATATACCGAACGAACCACAATAAGAAAAAAAAGGAAATACTAAACTATCAGCCAGGAGAAGAAATATTCGTACAAATAAACACTAGATTAGGTTCAAAGCTTTCCCCAAGATATAGGAATGAAATAGTTAAGGAAAACAAGCACACTACAGTAACAACAGAATCGGAAAAAAACAGTCCATAAAAGCCATATCAAAATCTAAAATTTTTCAGGATATTACTATGGATTTCGAACGATGTCAGTGGAACGATGAACCTTACAAACTATACGAACGCACAGATACTGACAATGAACAAGGGGATCGGAAAGCTTCAAACCTCAACAACTAAACTAATACACCTCATTAACCTCGACCAAATCCAAACCGCTTTAGATATTTTACATGAACATACGGAAAATAGCCTTAAACGCAGTCCATTATACGCTACCCTTCACCATGAGATAAACACAACTACTCACACATTCCGAACAATCAAAGCCTTTCCCAAAACTCGAAAAACTAGGTCCTTAAATTGGCTAGGGTCAGGATGGAAAGACATAGCGGGTAGTCCAGATCATGATGACCTGGTTATGATAGAGCAGAACTTAGATAAACTTATTGACAATAATAACCAACAGGTAATTGTTAACAAACAATTAGAAGGAAGAATAAATAAACTCACTTCAGTATCTAACGCTCTCAGCAATTCTATTCAAAAAAGCAGTTCAGTAAGAATCGAAACGGCTATTAGTTTGCACAACCAGATTCGCCTTTTAAAAGAAGAAATTATTAACATTAAATATGCCATTCAATGGGCACGATTAAACGTAGTTAACACACTTGTATTAAATGAAGATGAGCTAATTGAAATCGAGAAAATTTTTAAAAGAAATAATACGCCAACCCTATCAATGGAAGAAATAAAGGAGTTTTCCGATGTGTCAATTCTACATAATAAAACAAGAGAGAACGCTATAGTCGAGTTCCCCGACTATCTGATACCCGTTACTCAGCTAGTGGAAGTGCGAAGGAGAGTTTTTGGCGGTTTGTGGGCGTTAGAATGGGCGTGGCAAAAAGTTTTTTGGGAAATCGATAAAAATTTACAAGACTAATACAAAAATGAAAAAATATCAAAACATTTTTCAAAAGTGTGGGCGTGGCAGTTTTTGGCGGTTTGTGGGCGTTATAGTGGGCGTGGCAAAAAGTTTTTTGGCAAATCGATAGAAATTTACAAGACTAATACAAAAATGAAAAAATATCAAAACCTTTTTCAAAAGTGTGGGCGTGGCAGTTTTAGGCGGTTTGTGGGCGTTAGAGTGGGCGTGGCAACATGAATCGACAAACTTGCGCTGCGTCTATGACCCTGGAGTCTGTATGCTTAATCTCAACTTTCTAGCTTTTGTAGTTCCTGAGATCTCGACGTTCATACGGACGGACAGACAGACGGACAGACGGACAGACAGACGGACATGGCCAGATCGACTCGGCTACTGATCCTGATCAAGAATATATATACTTTATATGGCCGGAAACGCTTCCTTCTGCCTGTTACATACTTTTCAACGAATCTAGTATACCCTTTTACTCTACGAGTAACGGGTATAACAAGAGAGAACGCTATAGTCGAGTTCCCCGACTATCTGATACCCGTTACTCAGGTATTCTTCAGCACATACAGTTTTTGGCGATTTTGTGGGCGTTAGAGTGGGCGAGGCAAAAAGTTTTTTTGCAAATCGATAGAAATTTACAAGACTAATACAAAAACAAGAGAGAACGCTATAGTCGAGTTCCCCGACTATCTGATACCCGTTACTCAGCTAGTGGAAGTGCAAAGGAGAGTTTTTGGCGGTTTGTGGGCGTTAGAGTGGGCGTGGCAAAAAGTTTTTTGGGAAATCGATAGAAATTTACAAGACTAATACAAAAATGAAAAAATATCAAAACATTTTTCAAAGGTGTGGGCGTGGCAGTTTCAGGCGGTTTGTGGGCGTTAGAGTGGGCGTGGCAACATGAATCGACAAACTTGCGCTGCGTCTATGTCACTGGAGTCTGTATGCTTAATCTCAACTTTCTAGCTTTTGTAGTTCCTGAGATCTCGACGTTCATACGGACGGAAAGACAGACGGACAGACAGACGGACGGACAGACGGACATGGCCAGATCGACTCGGCTACTGATCCTGATCAAGAATATATATACTTTATATGGTCGGAAACGCTTCCTTCTGCCTGTTACATACTTTTCAACGAATCTAGTGTACTCTTTTACTCTTCGAGTAACGGGTATAATGAAAAAATATCAAAACTTTTTTCAAAAGTGTGTGCGTGGCAGCTTTGGGCGGTTTGTGGGCGTTAGAGAGGGCGTGGCAAAAAGTTTTTTGGCAAATCGTTAGAAATTTACAAGACTAATACAAAAATGAAAAAATATCGAAACATTTTTCAAAAGTGTGGACGTGGCAGTTTTAGGCGGTTTGTGGGCGTTAGAGTGGGCGTGGCAACATAAATCGACAAATGTGCGCTGCCTCTATGTCCCTGGAGTCTGTATGCTTAATCTCAACTTTCTAGCTTTTGTAGTTCCTGAGATCTCGACGTTCATACGGACAGACAGACGGACGGACAGACGGACGGACGGACAGACGGACGGACAGACGGACATGGCCAGATCGACTCGGCTATTGATCCTGATCAAGAATATATATACTTTATATGGTCGGAAACGCTTCCTTCTGCCTGTTACATACTTTTCAACGAATCTAGTATACCCTTTTACTCTACGAGTAACGGGTATAATAACACAAAAAAATAAAAGTTAAACAAAAAATAGCTGTGGTCATCAATTAAAAAATAAAAAAAAAGAAGTATATATAAAAAACAAGAGAGAACGCTATAGTCGAGTTCCCCGACTATCTGATACCCGTTACTCAGCTAGTGGAAGTGCGAAGGAGAGTCTTCAGCACTGCTAGTTTTTGGCGGTTTGTGGGCGTTAGAGTGGGCGTGGCAAAAAGTTTTTTAGCAAATCGATAGAAATTTAGAAGACTAATACAAAAATGAAAAAATATCAAAACGTTTTTCAAAAGTGTGGGCGTGGCAGATTTGTGCGGTTTGTCGGCGTTAGAGTGGGCGTGCCAAAAAGTTTTTTGGCAAATCGATAGAAATTTATAAGACTAATACAAAAATGGAAAAATATCAAAACATTTTTTAAAAGTGTGGGCGTGGCAGTTTTGGGCGGTTTGTGGGCGTTAGAGTGGGCGTGGCAGTGGGCGTGGCAATATGAATCGACAAACTTGCGCTGCGTCTATGTCTCTGGAGTCTGTATGCTTAGTCTCAACTTTCTACCTTTTGTAGTTTCTGAGATCTCGACGTTCATACGGACGGACAGACAGACGGACAGACAGACGGGCAGACGGACAGACGGACGGACAGACGGACATGGCCAGATCGACTCGGCTATTGATCCTGATCAAGAATATATAAGTTAACACAAGCCAACGAACTAGAACAGTTGGCTCAGTGTGCGAAATATAATATCAAAATGTAAAAGTGCTGACCCAGCATTGGGCCGGAAACCCGTGCGCAGCCGGCAAACACAGCATATTTGCGTGGCCGCTGCGAGTCTTTGTTAGCTTTAAGAATCAGTTCGTTTTTGACATTCAAAGAATAAAGAGCAATCGCTCATAAAACTTACTCCGGCAACTGTCGTTATCATTATAAATTACCATAGCTATCTGAGTCCCTAGGCCAGAAGCCAAAAGGAAGACAGTCATCTTCCCAACATAATCAGCGTAACTCTTCAAGTGAACTTACTACCTCCTACTCCCGTACGAGGAGCACCTGAAGATAATCACACTTACCTCGACTACCAGTGACCCAGTGACTGCGGCGAGGGATCCCCTCTGCAGCACCCCACACTTACATTAATTGGCGCTCAACTAGTGGTAAAAACCACCACCCACCACCACCACCATCACCAACACCGCCCACACAGCTTCTAAATTTGCGGCAAAGCAAAAGACAGCGGCGCGGGAAAAGTGAAGGGAATTAGTGATAAAATAACACACACACCGAAAAAAATCATGTGAGTGGGAACCGATGCTAAACGCATTTTAAGTCTGTTAATATTTTTATGTACCACAAACCGCTGCACAGAAGCGTTTTTTTTTAATAAAGCAATTGTTAATCAACGCCAATGTTACAGTGAAAAAAAATTATTTTCAGCAGAAATTATTTTAAACAAAAAAATTATTTCCAACAAAAGTTAATAAAAAGAAATTATTTTCAACAGAAATTATTTTGAACAAAAAATTATTTTCAACAGAAAATAATTTAAACAAAAAAATATATTTTCATCAAAAATTATTATGAACAAAAACAAATTATTAATCCAGCAGATACACTAAAACGTGGTCTCATATCAGTGTGAATAAAAACAAAAATCATGTAATTATTTTTTACAACAGCGCATACGTTAGCTTTTCATTTTTTATTGTTGTTTTATGTTTCCATTCGATTCAAGCGTGACACTTGACGCTGCAGCCTTTGTCTTTATTTATTGTTTGTTTGTCTGTGGTCAACTGCTACCCACACAGGCAGTCTCTGCATGCCTAGGCGAATTAAACCGCTCATGCAGCCCGGGTTCTCACAATATAGGAATAAAAAACCATACTCCAGCGACTCAGAGTCCGACAGCGAAAATCTAGCTTCTTCTCTAAGACGTGTAACCGCGAATCCCCCCGAAATGTCGATAGATCCAGAACAACTCAAAGCTATAATACAGGCAATTGTGACCAACGCTTTAGCGGACGAGGCCGCCAAAAACCAACTCGTACAAAATGAACTGCGTCAGACAATTCAGGGACTGGCCAGCCAGTTGGCAGCAACACATGTCGCGCCCACCTCAGCTGTGGCCCCCGTAATTAAAGCCTACGAGCCCATAGACATAACTAATAATTCTCAATGTGGCGTGACTTTAGACGCCGTTAAATATTTGCCTGAATTCTCGGGGTCACAGGAATCATATGTTTCGTGGCGACAAGCGGCGATTGCTGCGTATCGCATATTTAAAAATTTCAACGGCACCTCTCGCCATTATGAGGCAGTGACAATTATTAGAAACAAAGTTAGGGGCGCGGCCGATAACGTTTTATCCTCGTTTGGCACTGTACTGAATTTCGATGCTATTATAAATCGGCTCGATTTCACTTACAGTGACAAGCGTCCAATGCATGTCATTGAACAGGACATGAGCACTTTAAGACAGGGATACAACATGACCCTGCTACAGTATTATGATGAGGTCGAGAAAAAACTCACCTTACTCACAAATAAAGCTCATATGTCTCACGAGCCATCGACGCAAAAATATTGTGCGAAAAATTCCGAGAGGACGCCTTGCGTATTTTCATCTCGGGACTTAAACGCAGCCTCACTGATGTGCTTTTCGCGGCAAAGCCGAAAGACATGCCGTCAGCTCTGGCCTTAGCGCAAGAAGTGGAATCTAACCACGAGAGATATGTTTTTGCAGCCAGTTTTGCAAGAAGTCAAGAAGATAAAGATCGCAAACCTACTACAAAAGCGCAGGGTCGTCAACTTGACAAGCACGACCACCATGACCCACAACCTAATAATACCAAAAACCCATATTTCAATAGGCAGCATAAGACACAGGTTCACGCCGAACCGCAAAGTACCAAAAATTACAAGAACAACGGCACACCAGAACCTATGGAGGTCGATCCCTCATTTTCTAGAGTGCTGCAGCCGACCCAGGCAAACGCCTACCAGAACAGAAGACCAGCCACCTCTGAGCGCACAGGCGCCGTGAGGAAACAACAACAAATTAACTTCATTACGCAGAATACGGAAGAAAAGACAGGAGCGTATGCCGCCGCCGCCTCCAAAGCGGAATCAAAAATAGACGACGATGCCATCGCCGGGTATGATTCTGACTACGTCAATTTTTTAGGGGAAAATCCCTGTTACCCGTCATCAGACGAAGAGTAGCAGGGGTACCAATGAATTTCCTTTTAGATACCGGCGCGTCAAAAAATTTCATCCGACCTCGCAAAGAGCTAAAGGGTATCCGCCCGGTGGACTCTCCTTTCGAAATTCACTCAATTCACGGCACCACCACTGTTACAAAAAAATGCTTCGTCTCGATTTTTAATCTGAAAGCGACTTTTTTCATTCTACCAGATTTTACAATATTCGACGGGATAATCGGGGCCGATCTGTTAACACAGGCCGGCACATCACTTTGCCTCGCTTCCGCCCAGCTCAAATGGGGTAACGAAGTTGAGAAGATTTCATTCCATAAATGCACTGACGTCAACTTCACTAACGTGGAGTGCGCAGATGCACCACCTTTGGTGAAGAAGGCATTTCTGGGAATGATAAAGAGCCGAAAAAACGCCTTCGTAGATCCCAACGAGGCCCTGCCATATAACACATCGGTAGTGGCCACGATTAGGACGACTAGCGAAGAGCCCATTTACGCCAAATTATATCCATACCCCATGGGGGCAGCAGATTTCGTCAACAACGAAATCCAAGACCTGCTTAAAAATGGTATAATTCAAAGGTCGGTGTCTCCTTATAACAACCCAATATGGGTGGTTGATAAAAAAGGAACCGACGAGGCCGGCAATCAAAATAGACGATTAGTCATAGACTTTCGTAAGCTAAACGAAAGAACTATCCCAGACAAATACCCGATGCCAGATATCTCCATGATACTGGGCAACTTGGGCAAGGCCAAATTCTTTACGACACTGGACCTCAAGTCCGGGTATCACCAGATCGTCTTAGCGGAAAATGACCGCGAAAAAACTTCCTTCTCCGTAAGCGGAGGGAAGTACGAATTCAAGAGGCTTCCCTTTGGCTTGAGAAATGCTGCCAGCATCTTCCAGAGAGCCATTGATGACATTCTCAGAGAGCAAATCGGCAAGACTTGCTATGTCTACGTCGATGATGTAATAATCTTCTCAGAAAATGAGAATGCTCATGTCAAGCACGTGGATTGGGTTTTAAAAACCATAAGCGATGCAAATATGAGGGTCTCAGTAAAAAAGTCAAGTTTTTTAAAAAAAGCGTAAACTTTCTTGGCTTTATAGTCACCAGTGATGGCACTACCACCGATCCAGAAAAGGTCAGGGCCATAAAAGAGTTCCCCGAACCAAAAACAATATTTGAGGTTAGATCATTCCTAGGTCTCGCGAGCTATTACAGATGCTTTATTAGGGACTTTGCAGCCATAGCAAGGCCTATTTCGGACATCTTAAAGGGCGAAAATGGAAGTGTAAGCAGACATAGATCGCGACACATCCAAGTACAATTCAATGAGGCGCAAAAAAATTCTTTCGAAAAACTGCGCAACATTTTGGCATCCGAAGATGTTATGCTCAGATACCCGGATTACAAGAAGCCATTCCATCTAACGACGGATGCTTCAGCCTACGGTATTGGAGCAGTGCTTTCACAAGAGAACCGTCCTATTACAATGATCTCGAGGACATTAAAGGATAGGGAAATAAACTACGCCACAAATGAAAGGGAATTATTAGCCATCGTTTGGGCGTTGGCCAAGCTGCGACACTATTTATATGCGGTGAAAGATATAACTATCTTCACTGACCATCAGCCATTGTCATTCTCGGTATCAGATTCTAACCCTAACGCGAAAATTAAAAGGTGGAAGGGTCGCATCGAGGAAACGGGTGCGAAGGTAGTCTATAAACCGGGAAAAGAAAATTTGGTTGCTGATGCCCTGTCTAGGCAGCAAATTAACGCCATAGAAGAACAGGATGCAGAATCATGCGTTGCGACCATTCACAGTGAGATTTCCCTCACTCACACCATAGAAACAACGGATAAGCCCCTAAATTGCTTCCAGAACCAACTAATTCTAGAAGAGGCCCGCTTTCCGCTAAAACGCTCTTTCGTTCTCTTTAAAAATAAGAAACGACATTCGATCAACTTCACCGACAAGAAGTCATTACTCGATGACCTTGCGGATGCAATAGTCCCCAAGGGCGTAAACGCCCTCCATTGCGATTTGCACACGCTAGCAACGGTGCAGGACGACTTAGTCCGGAGATTCCCGACTACAAAATTCTGGCACTGCAAAAACCGTGTTACAGACATTTTTGGGGTCGAAGAAAGAAGGGAAGTCATATTAGCAGAACACAATAGGGCCCACCGGTCGGCCCAAGAAAATGTGAAGCAGGTTCTCACAGAGTACTACTTCCCAAAAATGGCCAAACTGGCCAATGAAATTGTCCAAAACTGCAAAACGTGCGCGAAAGCTAAATATGATAGGCATCCGAAGAAACAAGAGATTGGCGAGTCACCGATTCCCTCTCATGTAGGAGAAATGCTACACATAGACATTTTCTCAACGGATAAAAAGTATTTCCTCACTTGCATCGACAAGTTTTCGAAATTCGCCGTCGTACAGCATGTGCCGTCAAGAACAATTGAGGATTTGAAACCAGCCTTATTGCAGGTCATGAATTTCTTCCCAAAGGCCAAAGTGATTTACTGCGACAACGAGCCATCGCTAAAATCGCACACGATCACGGCCATGCTAGACAACCATTTTGGCGTCAGCATCACGAATGCGCCACCCCTTCACAGTGTCTCAAACGGGCAAGTGGAACGTTTTCACAGCACTCTACTAGAGCTCGCCAGGTGCCTAAAAATCGACAAGGGCATAAGTGATACTGTGGAAATAATCTTGTTAGCCACTACCAGATATAACAAGTCAATCCATTCGGTCATCGATAAGAGGCCAGTCGACGCAATACAAGAATGCACGGACGACACACAAGAACGGATTGCTGACAAAATTAAGAATGCCCAAGACGCGCTAAGGTCTCGAGAGAATGCTTCTCGACAAAACAGAGTCTTCGAAGTGGGCGAAAAGGTTTTGGTCAAAACTAATAGAAGGCTCGGCAATAAACTCACTCCCTTGTGTGAGGAAAAAGCCATACAGGCAGACCTGGGGACCACGGTCCTCATTGAAGGGAGGGTGGTCCACAAAGACAACTTAAAATGACTCTCTCGCTTAATTTTAAATTTTTTATTATTACTACCTATCATCAGCCGTTTGGCAAACTTCCATTTAGTAGACATTAAGTCCGTTGCCAAAGGCACGATGTTTTAGTTTATTATAAAATTAATTGGTGATGGGATAAACCTCAGCGAACAAGAAAAAGCGACTAAAAGAATACATTTCCACAGGTGCAGAATTTTCATCCTCCTTTCACTGTCATTGGTGTCAGCGCACATCACTAACTATTCACAAGCAAGGTATATCCCCATCATAGATGGAGAGATCCTGGTGTGGGAGGAGCTCGCGTATGTGACCCACTCGGCAAATCTTTCGGAATACATGCGCGTAATAGAAGAAACAAGCAGCATGAACGAGATGTTTCCACAGTCTCATATGAGGAAATTGCTAGAAGTGGATACCTCGCACCTTCGGGACACGCTGGATTCGTTAAAAGTCCACCACAGAATCGCAAGGAGTTTAGATTTTCTGGGCTCAATGCTAAAGGTAGTAGCGGGGACGCCGGATGCCGGCGATCTAGAAAGAATTAGATTCACAGAGTGGCAGTTGACACAGTCAAACAATAGGCAAATCAAAATTAATACTAGAATACAAAGTCGAATCAACCAATTAACAACAACTGTAAATCAAATCTTGCAAACACATAAAAATACACAAATTGACACCGGCCATTTATATGAGACACTGCTGGCTAGGAATAGAATACTAATGATGGAGTTACAGAATTTAATGTTGGCTGTAACACTGGCGAAAAACAATATTGTCAGTCCAAATATCCTAGATCATGCAGACTTAAAATCAGTTTGGTTGAAAGAACCCACAGATACCCCCATAGGGGATCTTATGTCCGCATCGTCTGTAAAAATACTACAATCCTCTAACATGATACACTTTATTATCAAATTCCCCAAAATAAAATTATCTTGTAAGAAGGTCACTATTTTCCCAGTAGCTTGCAAAGGAGTTATGCTGCGGATAACCGACAACATGGTAGCAAAGTGTGGAGAAGAAGTCCATAAAATCAAAAACTGCACCCCAACACCGGGGGCTACCTTTTGCCAATTATCAACGGAAAGCTCATGCGCCAGGGAACTACACACAGGCGTCATAGCGCATTGCGAGTCGCAACCAAGCGACCTACACCCGCTTACCCGCGTGGACGAGGGAATCATCATCATCAATGACCGGCCAGCCAGGGTCACGGTGGACAACGGAACAGAAGTTTACCTACGTGGCACTCATCTCATCACCTTCAATGATCGCGTCGTGATAAATGACACCACCTTTATAAATCACGACAAGGCCCAAATACGAGCTCCAGGGGTAGCGAGTTCCCCATCATTGAATATCACCGCCAACAGAGATATTCTGAGTCTCCCCTATCTTCACCAGCTGAGTGAACGTAACTTGGAGTTCATCAAAGAGTTCGGGAGAGAAATTGATACTAATCATTCACATCGCATAATATTTATCGCAGCAGCGATTTGTTGTGCATTGATTTGTATTGGTATCACCTGTCTACGGTTCCTCGGAGCGCGGAGATCTGCAATCCAATTAAACGGGATGATCGCCGAATTAGGACCAGCCGAGGACGGCCGTAATCTTGAAGGGGGAGTAGTTAACACAAGCCAACGAACTAGAACAGTTGGCTCAGTGTGCGAAATATAATATCAAAATGTAAAAGTGCTGACCCAGCATTGGGCCGGAAACCCGTGCGCAGCCGGCAAACACAGCATATTTGCGTGGCCGCTGCGAGTCTTTGTTAGCTTTAAGAATCAGTTCGTTTTTGACATTCAAAGAATAAAGAGCAATCGCTCATAAAACTTACTCCGGCAACTGTCGTTATCATTATAAATTACCATAGCTATCTGAGTCCCTAGGCCAGAAGCCAAAAGGAAGACAGTCATCTTCCCAACATAATCAGCGTAACTCTTCAAGTGAACTTACTACCTCCTACTCCCGTACGAGGAGCACCTGAAGATAATCACACTTACCTCGACTACCAGTGACCCAGTGACTGCGGCGAGGGATCCCCTCTGCAGCACCCCACACTTACATTAATTTATATACTTTATATGGTCGGAAACACTTCCTTCTGCCTGTTACATACTTTTCAACGAATCTAGTATACCCTTTTACTCTACGAGTAAGGGGTATAACAAGAGAGAACTCTATAGAAAACTGACAGTTTTTGCAGTTTGTAGGCGTTAAAGTGGGCGTGGCGAAAATTTTTTTGGCAAACCGATACAAATTAAGAAGACTAACACTAAAATGAAAAATTATACAAACATTTTTCAAAAGTGTGGACGTGGCAGTTTTAGGCGGTTTGTGGGCGTTAGAGTGGGCGTGGCAACATGAATCGACAAACTTGCGCTGCTTCTATGTCTCTGGAGTCTGCATGCTGAATCTGAACTTTCTAGCTTTCATAGTTCCTGAGATCTCGACGTTCATACGGACGGATAGACGGACGGACAGACGGACATGGCCAGATCGACTCGGCTATTGATCCTGATCAAGAATATATATACTTTATATGGTCGGAAACGCTTCCTTCTGCCTGTTACATACTTTTTAACGAATCTAGTATACCCTTTTACCAAAGACATTAGAATAACAAGATGCGTAACGCCATACGATTTTTTTGCACACGATTTTTTTGTGGTGGCTTTTCAAGTGGCTTTTCGCTCTCTCGAAATTTTATTCAAAAGCCAGAGAGCGGAGAGCTCTAGAGCCACCAGCTCTCTTGTACGCATACAGCGACAGCTGACCACTGTATTGGTGCACACGTATGCACATGCATTGTAAAAATGACAAAATATGCCCTTCATATTAGAAGTTCTTAGACTTTAAATCTATATTATTTTTTATAAATTGACACCACTTAAAAACTCTATTCTTGCATTGCCTTAACATAACAATTATTCAAATTTAACACAGAAATAATAATAGCACAATCTATGTACAAAAAAATGCATAATAATTTTAAAAGATGACTTTATATTAGAATAATTGTCATTAGAGTATTCACCGTGCGACGTGTGAAAAATATAAGAAGACAATGATTCTTCGGTGCTTATGTCCGCACTTCGTGCTTCAAGAAATCAATTTTGCAATAAACAGATTCCATATTTTTATTTATTTTATAAATATTAATTTTTTAATATGAATTATTTGTATGAAATATTTACTTTTGAAATGTAATTTTTTTTTTGGAAATTCTTTGTTTTAAATTACAGTAGTAATAATAATTTACTTTGTATACGTTTTAATTATTTACTGTAGTTATTTAGTCAAATTAATAGTATGAAAATTAAGCATTTTCAGTATTTAAAATGCAACTAAGTTTCATTTAAATTATTTTCTTATATTTCATTTTGTTGTTTTTAAAACAGCCCGCAATTATGGGTAGGCAGAAAAGCGCGCCAATTTTTTTTGTTTTTTCTTTTAATACGTTTTTTTTTCTCTTAAAACGTTTGCTTAAAGCTGACTATACGTATAGCTCCTCGATTTTTTTAAATTTCGCTATATAACTGTATTTATAATCAATTAAAGTCGTTTTGTTGCATTGGTAAAGTACGGAAATATATTACATACATATATTACATATTAATAATTATCAATATAAATATAAATATAAATATGTAACCGGTAGCTAATTCGAGCGGCGATTTTATCAAACGAATATTAAAAAAACTTCTTTCAAACCATAATAGTTTTGAATCGAAATTGACCAAAACATTAATCAAATTCGTTTCTTAGATCAAAATTGATTTCGGCCCGAAAATCGTCTTCTAGCAGAAGCACGCACACATACACACTATCTCCTTTAATGTTTTAACTCACACAAGTAAGACAATTCTATTTTTAGATTTTTACGCTCTCAATTTTAGGCGAGCGAAAAGAGAGCAATTTTGGTCGTCACCAAAAAAGTGGCTGCATAAGGCAAAACTAATGTATGGCCGTTACGCATCTTGTTATTATAATGTCTTTGCTTTTACTCTACGAGTAACGGGTTTAATAACCAGAACCTTATTCATGTAACTAGTCCGTCCGATTCTTGAGTATGGATAACTTGTTTTGAGTCCACAATACGTAGATTCCTCGGACCGCATTAAATCGGTTCAAAAAACTTATTACTGTTTGCCTACGGCGCACAGTGGCGCCTTAGATACTATTGGGTTACAAAAATCATAACTCTCAAACCAGTTGAGATATTTTCATAATTTTAGTACCTTTCGATTAAGTGGTCATACAATATGGTGTGATAAATAGTAGATTTTATACTCGAAAATTAATGTTTTTGGAGGCAGTTTTCCCAATTTTTATGCAATTTTGACAAATACTTTTCATTTGTTTTCTCTGAAAATATTTAATGCTTTAAAAAGAACAAATAAATAAATTTTAAAGAAAAAAATTTTGTTTTTTTATTTTGTCAATTTTTTATTTATTTTTACCTATGTATGCACTTTTTGTTTAAAATAATAATTAAATTGTACTTCATTTAATATTTTTGATGAATAGTTAATCATTATACATTCATTTAAAATCATTACAAAGTCAGGAATTGAAAAACAAGGCGCCAATACAGGAAAAAATGTATCCCCGCCATACAATTTTGTACTGCGGAGCGAGTACGCTTGTAGCAGAATTGACACTAAGCCGCGCGTTTTTTATGCTGAGTTGAAAGTATCTTTTGCCTGGGAAATTCGTGGTGGGACGTCGGAGACCCGATCTCTTTTGATTATGATAAAGAACATATTCAAGAACAACACCTCATACGCCAAACACAAAATCCGCTAAAATCCCATTTTTTGTTTTCCATCAAAGTTGAAAAAAAGGTGAAAATTATTACTTCGGTAAAACAGGTATGCTTGCACGTGCAAAAAATATTATACATTTATTCTACCTTGGTTTTATAGAGATTTGATGACCCTTTTCATAGAGACCATAACCAAGCCGGTCGGTTACATATTTTACCTAAAAATCGACCGCAAAATCCGAATTTTCTATAAAAAACACCTGCTTCTTTTCCAACCCAAAAAAGGTTCAACTTTGAACACGTGTAACTTCTAAAATACCGAATGCGATATCTCATGCAACTATCCGTTGTCATAAAAAATTTGATTATGTCTCGTATCTGTATCTTTTGCTCCATTGTGCGGCGCCTAAGTTGGGATGCAAACCTTCTATTACCTCCTTATTCCAGTAAACTAATGTTAATTAATTTTCCCTCCCTAGCTAACCGTAGAACGATACTTGGGAGATTGATAGTCCCGACTTGGTTAGTCGGCTTAACTTCTCCTAATCTTAAATCATTGTAGATCTAACTGTGAGTTTCATGACTCCTACGGAGTATTATGTTTTGACTATAATAGACTTTACCAGTTATCTATACTGTTCATTGTTTCTGTACTTTTTGTTTCTTTAACTTCAGTTTGTAGTTTACATTTAAGTGAATTTAAAGTAATAAAGACGTCCGCTTCGTTTGTGGTTCAAAATCAGAATACTTTTTTAACAGAACTCTTGCTGGGTGGGGTTGACGTACTCGTGGTAACTCCTCCCCCCAGTGCTGAGCGATGGCCAAAACGAAGGAATTGGCGGAGCGATGCTTGGTGTAGGTGTTGTTTGCGGTGGGAGTATATTGTGCTGTGTTTTCGCCAACAGAGAGGGATGAGCCATATTACGAGTAATCCGAAAGTGCCGTACGCAATGAATGCGTGACGTAGTGCCACTGTATCTGCATGGGAAATTCTAATGTTTGTCATGATGTAATCCGTGTGAAGTTTATGAAATGAGAGGGCACGTTGAATAGATTACAGAACTATTTACTTTAAATAGAAAAATTACTAATTTTTCTGCCTCAAAAATGTCAAAAACTTTTCCAACGTCCAATTAATTAATTGTATTATGTTATGTGTTGTTTCTGTAGGAGGTTGGCAATGCACAAGCTATTGGGAGTCTGGGAATTTTCAGCTTTTACATTTTTGCAAAACCGTGCAACGTAATTAGGTTATATAATATGTTTTGTTTCATTTAGTAAAGCTTAGTAGCTTAGTAAATTTCGTGCGTTCGTCCAACCAAATTTATATTTAAACGTGATCACCAGGTTACCAGTAACAACACTTGCAGTTTTCGTTTCTTGCTATTTATTCTTGCCTACCTTTACAATGTGATGTGATTATCCGGACGTCTCCGCTCTCCCGTCGTGCTGGACCCTCGCCTGGTACTGCCGCAGTTACACGTGGTTGGTGGCGAGAAGAAAGGCTGTGGGCTTGAGGAAGCGTCACCGTTCTCAGACTAGGGTGAACAAGGCATACGCCTCGTTCTCCTATATAGGCCTTCTTTAACGGTTTATCCCTCTTGTCTTCAGTCTCCGCATCCAAAGTCCACTGTTTTACCGTTGGCCCGGTCCAAAGTCCAGCCTGTACCGTTATTCTCCTTACCGTGGCACGTCGACGCCTACTGTCGACTTGCCGTCCTGCTCCTGCAGTGTCCCTCTCGCTCTCCATGTTCTCTCCTTCAAACCTTCTGTCTCTCCAAACTCTTTTTCTACAGGTTTTGTCTCCAAACTCTCTCTCTCCAGGTTCAGAGTCTCCAAACTCTCTTTCTTCTCGGTATCGCACTGCCGTTACAACGCGTTGACTTGTTGCGTAACTGGCAACGGCAGGCCCTCCTCACGCAATCCTAATCTGCATTTGTGCGGAGTTTTAACTCCTCACATCTCCCCCTTTCTCCGGGAAAATTTTAATTCGGCTTTGCAGTTACTGCGGGACATTCCTGAGATCCCGTCGACGCTCACAGCTCTATCTTGAGTTCCACAGCACCGATCTCCTTTCAGTGTATCCTTGTTCCTCCTTTTCAAATTTTGCAGCCGATTCTTATTTCCGTGATGTCACTCGTTTCTTCACTCTTCTTTCTACATTCCGTATTCTCGTCCTTTCGTCATCTCCCCGCCGATCGATTGTAGCCGATAGATCCCGTTAACTCCCGTGGGTGTGGCGTTGCCACTCGATGACCACAGTATTTCTGTAGTGTGAACCGTCATATTGTTCCGATATTGTTGCCCATCGATTGACACAATCGAGTGCCGATCGACCGCCTTGATCGAGGCGCCCCCTTCCCTAAGCTTTGATGACTATAAACAAAATTTTTGCCGGTATGTTGGATTATAACCGAAAACGTTTCATCCTTGTTAATCCTTGACTTTTCTTCCTTGCAGCCTCATTTGGCGTGCCTTGCGGTACTGCTGTAATGCCCCTCCCCTTTCCACGGGAGTATGTGGGTGGAGGAAGCAGTATTCCGGCTACCCCGTTGAATCTCGCCTCGGCCTGACGCTGAAACGGGTGTCGAGTTGCGTACGTTCTCGGGTCCTGCCATTTCTCCATACCGACAGTGGTGGTCTCACCTTTCCCAGGTGGTGGGACAGTCGTCTTCACGCGTGTTCGTGGGTCGCAGTATTCCGGTTTGCTCGCGGCATGTCTCCGTTGACTCCGGATTTTTCCTGACGCTGAAACGGATGACTGGCCCCGTCCATTCTCGGGTACGGATGGCTCTACTGCATGATTTCCCGGTTTTCTTTCTTTCGGATCCGCATCCTCGTTCTCGACATCATCCTCCTCGAGTGGTTGTTTACGAGAGTCGAATATGATTTTGTAGATTTCTGTTAACGTAGTGTGAAAACGTTCGACCGGTGAATTACTTGTTGATTGTTGGAAACTAGTGGTATGTGGGGTTATATTATATTGTAAAAGGAATGGGTGGAACTCGGCACCTTGGTCATAAATTTTTTTGGTCGGTGGTCCAAAATGTGAAAAGTAGTATTTTAGTGCTTTAATTAATTTTGAGAATTTGTGTATTATGGTTACACACGTTGCTTATTGTGTAGATATCTATGTGAATAATGTCTAAAGGTTTTTCGGGAGATTATGAAATTTCGAAAAGGGATTTCTGTGGATGTCTGTCGTACTTTTAGTAGTGTTTATGTGCGGGGCCACTGTATTGCCTCTGCGCACAGAGCTTTCGCTCTCGGCCGCGCTCGCCCCTCTTGTCCGCACTTACGCTCTCGCTCTCATCCGAGCCTGCGCTCTCCAAGCTCACCCGAGCCCGCTTTAGCGATGTAAAGCGGGTAAGAGCGCCGTTCTAGTTTCAAGCTACAATCAGTCTTATGTATGCACCCGAATAAAACAGACTTATGCCTACGACGCCCCCGCTTCTTGTACTTCTTCTTCGGTGGTTCTTTTTCGACTTATCGTTTTGTGCCGTGGGAATTTTTCCCAACTTTGATCACTTGCTCAACTTATCTCTGGAGGACGACGCCCCCCTACAAACATTGGTCCTTCGAGCCGGATATTCTTCTGCCAGCAGTTTCCGGCTATTTGTTCCGCCAAGATAAGTACGAGCCTTCTTAAATTTTCTCATTGCCGGTCTTCAGCAGAGCTCCGATTTCGGTCGCATTGCTGTAAGACTATTTTCCGTGTCAATTCCACGCAGGTGAGAAACTCTGTTTTCCTCATCGATCGACATTTTCCTTTTCAATGCGTCTTCGCTTTGTTCCATTCTTTTTCCGTACATCAACGAGCAAACGTACATATGGTAATATGTTCATACATCATACATATCCACATATGTACATATGATCATACAACATATATGTAACTATATATATTCATCCCATACATCCCAATACATATGTACACAATTATATGTCGACGCAATTCTAACTCCGCGAATTTGCAAAGTAAAAAGTGAAATTGTGTGGTGAGAAAAAAAGGCATAATTAATATCGGCCCATCCGCCCGCGCAACTTTCGCCAGTTTCGGATCCGCTCCGGAGCCGTGGCGCACATTTATTCGTCATCGTCGTTCGCCGCCGGCAAGTATATTTTTTTTGCCCGTTGGTTGTTGGAGTCAGGATTTTTGCGGGCAAGCGTTTTCTAAACCCTTTTTTGGCTTATTCCGCCGTTCTAAAATAACCCAGTTCTTTCAACCGTCTTCAGCGGCCGCATGTCATTTGGCTGTTCACGCAATTCGTCTCTTCTTTTGCCGACGACAAGCTTGTCGCGCCAAGCGTCTGGCCGCGTCTTCCAAGGCATCCGTTGCCCAAGTCAGGTGACAAGCCCTCAGTTGAAGCCAAAGGCTACCATTAAAAGGGCAAAAAGCGAAGAATTCGTCAATACCTCCCCCGGTCCCTCATCAGGGTTGACTCGATCGGTCGCAAAAATGGCGCAAAGTGGCGCCCTAAAAAGGTTCATTGCCACGACGGACCGAGTTAGCTTATTCGAAGCTAACCTCCACACTCCGGGCGCCTCGGGAACCTGAGAGATTTTCGTGCCGGGTCCATCTGGACGAAATCCGGGCATTATGGGAAAATGTGAATAAGGGCTATGATAGCTGCTCCAAACTCCTTTCCGTGTCCGCCGAGGATCCTGGGACCTTCACAGTGCTGGAATCCAAATACAGCTACTGTTATTCCGTCTATTCGAGGTGTGTTGCCAATCTTTAGCAGATACTGGAAAAGGCTGCCGCCAGTCCACTCAGGCTTCCGTCAGTGTTCCCACACCTTCGACAACAGGGTGTCGTCTACCGCCAGTGGACACCGAAGTTTTCGCTGGTGATTATCTTCGGTGGCCAACATTCCGAGACCTTTTCACCGCGATATATATCCAAAATCCCCGTCTCACACCGGTGAAAAGGTAGTTTCACCTGCTGGCCAAGACGAGTGGCGATGCACACGCGATTGTGTCAAAGGCACCGGTGACGAATGAAGGCTTTAGTTCAGCGTGGCGAGGCCTCACGGATCGCTATGAAAATAGACGCTTGAAGACGTTCTCCATTCCAGTCGAGGATTGGGATTGCCTCTTGGTGTTTATGGTGTCCGCAAAGCTTCCTAAAACCACACTATTCTTGTGGGAGCAATCCATCCTCAACAAGGCCGAAATTCCAACTTGGAATGAGATGGATGCGTTCCTGACCGAGCGCCATCGTACTCTGGAGGCCGTCGACGACGTCCGGCCTAGCGTTTCGGGGCAATTTCCGCCGAGATCGGCAGATGCGACGTTCATACGGACAGACGGACAGACAGACGGACGGACAGACGGACATGGCCAGATCGACTCGGCTACTGATCCTGATCAAGAATATATATACTTTATATGGTGGGAAACGCTTCCTTCTACCTGTTACATACTTTTCAACGAATCTAGTATACCCTTTTACTCTACGAGTAACGGGTATAATTAATGGAATAAAAAACAAGAGAGAACGCTATAGTCGAGTTCCCCGACTATCTGATACCCGTTACTCAGATGGTGAAAGTGCGCAGGAGAGTCCTCAACACTGACAGTTTTTGCGGTTTGTGGGCCTTAAAGTGGGCGTGGCAAAAAGTTTTTTGGCAAATCGATAGAATTTTACAAGACTAATGCAAAAATGAAAAAATATCAAAACATTTTTCTAAAGTGTGGGCGTGGCAGTTTTGCGCGGTTTGTGGGCGTTAGAGTGGGCGTGACAACATGAATCGACAAACTTGCGCTGCGTCTATTTCTCAGGAGTCTGTATGCTTAATCTCAACTTTCTAGCTTTTGTAGTTCCTGAGATCTCGACGTTCATACGGACAGACAGACGGACATGGCCAGAATCCAATTTAGGAGATCAACAGGGAAACCTAATAAATCAAGTTTTTTTAATAAAAGTGAATGATTAACAGAGTCGAATGCTTTACTAAAATCCGTATAGATGACATCTGTTTGAAGATTATTTTTGAAGCCCTGTACTACGAAGGAGGTTAGCTTCATAAGGTTAGTAGTTGTTGATCTGCGTTTCATGAACCCATGCTGACATGGTGATATAATTGATCTACAAAGGTGCTGCAAATGAGAAGTGATAACGTTTTCATAAAGCTTAGGGATAGCAGTCAAGTTGGAGATACCTCTGTAATTGCTTGCATCCGATTTGCTACCTTTTTTATGGAGAGGGATCACAAAGGACTCCTTCCATATATGGGGGAACTGTGTAGATTCCACAAATAAGTTAAGCGGTTTTAGTAGAGGTTTGCACAAGGCTTCCGCACAGAATCTAAGCACACAGCCATGAATTCCGTCGGGACATGGCGAATAGACAGGCTTAACTCGCTGAAGATCATAAAGCAGTGAGCTTTCGTTTAAAGTGGGACAGAATATTAAATTCGACTTTGATACCGCGTAAGAGTAAGGCCGTTCGGAATGAGGTAACGTAAAATATGTGGTTTGAAAAAACTTGGCAAATAGATAGGCTATTGCCTGATCCGATGTTACCGTAGTATTTTCAAAAAATAGCGAGGAAGGTACTGGTTGTTTGCGCTTAGTGTTAACGAAATTATAAAACTATTTGGGATCCTGTGCGATCTGGAACTTACAACGGTTTAAATAATTCTTATAACACTGAGCATTAAGCACGGTAAAATTTAACCGAGCACTTACATATTTAGAAAATATAGATTGAGAACCGGTATTTTTAAATTTTATATAAAGTCTGGACTTAACATTTCTTAGATGTGTCAACTCTTTATTAACCCAAGGAGGTTTGTTAGAGATAGACGGATAGTACATCGGAACACAAAAGTTGAAAAATGATTTAATTGCAGTATAAAAAATATTAATGGCATCGGCCATTATGTTGCAAGAATAAAGATCGGACCAATTAAAGCCAGATATAAAAAGATTTTGCCTCCGAAAGTTTGCCTTACGAAAACAATGAATTCGTTTGGTTGACTTATCTGGCTTCTCTTTTACACAGGTACCGTAACCTGTGTCAATTGTCACCGCGAAGGTTGGATGGTATGGATCTTCTGGTTGACTAAGAGGTGCTACTCTAGTCAGAAACACACTTTCAGGACTTGTAACAAAACATAGATCCAATAAACGACCAAGAGAATTTCGAATATAATTAACTTGCGACAACGATATGTCGAGCAAGCCGTCAATAAAGTCATGCTGTGCTATAGGCAGGAGAATATATGACTGTTATTCTGTGGACCACGTAGTGCCTGGTATATTAAAGAAACCTAGAACAACTAGTTGGTTCCTATCGGACAGTCTATTTGAAACGGATTGGATAGCGGACAAATGGTTAATATATTCAGGAAATTCAGAAGACGGCGGAATGTACGAGCACGTAATATAAACATAGCTATCAGAAAATGACAGCTTTACGCATAAGAATTCTAAGTTACGGAACTCGTCAAAAAGTACCTCCTCTGACGTGAGGGTACCCTTACAGCAATTAGGACTCCACCTCCCCGCCTGGAGGGTCGATCATGCCTGTATACTGGGTACATACCTGGGAAAACTTCGGAGTTAAGTATCTCCGGTTTTAAAGAAGTCTCTGTAAACACAAAGGAAAGGCTATTTGAACACAAATTAGTTAGCTTACTAGACAAGCCTCTTACATTTTGATAACAGGTAGTGAGACTAGATTTTAGTTTTTTTAAGATAAAGAAATAGAAGTAGTAGAGGAGGATGGGGCAGTTATCTGGCCACGTGTGGGAAGTTTAATTCCCACGGGCCCTTTTTTTCTATTTTTTATACCCGTTAATCGTAGAGTAAAAGGGTATACTATATTCGTTGAAAAGTATGTAACAGGTAGAAGGAAGCGTTTCCCACCATATAAAGTATATATATTCTTGATCAGGATCAGTAGCCGAGTCGGTCTGGCCATGTCCGTCTGTCCGTCCGTCTGTCTGTCCGTCTGTCCGTATGAACGTCGAGATCTCAGGAACTACAAAAGCTAAAAAGTTGAGATTAAGCATACAGACTCCAGGGACATAGACGCAGCGCAAGTTTGTCGATTCATGTTGCCACGCCCACTCTAACGCCCACAAACCGCCAAAAACTGCCACGCCCACACTTTTAAAAAAGGTTTTGATATTTTTTCATTTTTGTATTAGTCTTGTAAATTTCTATGGATTGGCAAAAAAACTTTTTGCCACGCCCACTCTAACGCCCACAAACTGCCCAAAACTGCCACGCCCACACTTTTGACAAAGGTTTTGATATTTTTTCATTTTTGTATTAGTCTTGGAAATTTCTATCGATTTGCCAAAAAACTTTTTGCCACGCCCTTTCTAACGCCCACAAACCGCCCAAAACTGCCACGCCCACACTTTTGAAAAATGTTTTGATATTTTTTAATTTTTGTATTAGACTTGTAAATTTCTATCGATTTGCCAAAAAACTTTTTGCCACGCCCACTTTAACGCCTACAAGCCTCCAAAAACTGTCAGTGTTGAAGACTCTCCTGCGCACTTTCACCATCTGAGTAACGGGTATCAGATAGTCGTGGAACTCGACTATAGCGTTCTCTCTTGTTTTAATCTTAGCTTCGAACTCTTTCACCACCATACTTTCCGGTCAAAAATCACCAGAACATATGGTTGAGAATAGCTCATTAGGGACAGTTATCTTGAAAGATGAGATATCCCTAGCGTAAGAAAAGTTAAATTTGATGTTTAAATGTCTAAATTTTTGATGTCTAAAAGGGTTATTGTTGTCCCTTTGTCCGTTATTGTCATGTTCTCTGCGGCTTTGTGACCCGTCATGATTTGTATAGTTATCCTGTCTTTGGGTAACGCGGCCTCCTACATTATTCTGGTAGAAGAAACTTTGTTCCTCTTGTCATAATTCATATTCTTGTTCTATGGTCTTAGGGTTTTTTGCACAAATGATTGTATGTAATAGATCTTTTAAACCAATGAAAAATGCGTTAAGGCACATGTCGTCATAAAGAGGTTGTTATACCCGTTACTCGTAGAGTAGAAGGCTATACTAGATTCGTTGAAAAGTATATAACAGGCAGAAGGAAGCGTTTCCGACTATATAAAGTGTATATATTCTTAATCAGGATCAATAGCCGATCTGGCCATGTCCGTCTGTCCATCTGTCCGTCTATCTGTCCGTATGAACGTCGAGATCTTTGAAACTATAAAAGCTAGAATGTTGACACTAGCATGCACACTCCAGAGACATATACGCAGCGCAAATTTGCGGATTCATGTTGCCACGCCCACTCTAACGCCTACAAAGCACCCAAACCTGCCACGCCCACACTTTTGAAAAATGTTGTAATATTTTTTCACATATTTGTTCTTGAAAATTTAACTCTATTTACCAAAAATCGTTTTGCCAGTTTTGAAATTTCTCTTCACACTTTCACTAGATGAGTAACGGGTATCAGATAGTCGGGGAACTCGACTATAGCGTTGTCTCTTGTTATACCCGTTACTCGTAGAGTAAAAGGGTATACTAGATTCGTTGAAAAGTATGTAACAGGCAGAAGGAAGCGTTTCCGACCATATAAAGTATATATATTCTTGATCAGGATCAATAGCCGAGACGATCTGGCCATGTCCGTCTGTCCGTCCGTCTGTCCGTCCGTCTGTCCGTCCGTATGAACGTCGAGATCTCAGGAACTACAAAAGCTAGAAAGTTCAGATTAAGCATACAGACTCCAGAGACATAGAAGCAGCGCAAGTTTCGGTTCATGTTGCCATGCCCACTCTAACGCCCACAACCCGCCAACAACTGTCAGTGTTGACAGCTGAGTAACGGGTATCAGATAGTCGGGGAACTCGACTATAGCGTTCTTTCTTGTTTTTTTTTGTTCTGTTTCGATATGTTGATGGTCTCTAATTAGTGAAAATAATTGTGCTCTTAATCTAGTCATGCCAAAGAAGCGTTGGCCTATGGTGGAACCATATGGGAATGTTTGTATCTCCCTTAGAAGCATGGCGTCCGTTTTCTTCGAAGCATATAGTTTGTATAAGTTCTGTTTAATTTCGGCCCTAGCCAATCTAGTATTTAACATATTTAATCCCTCATCTGCCTTGCCTATAATCGTATTCCTTATGGCTCTTAACAGCAAAAGTCCGTGTGGTGTTTGGTCTGTGCCTCTTATGAGCAAGATAACGTCTTCGACATATGAAGTGAAATGGTCCAAGCTGCCTGTTTGTCCATCGAAAGTTGATAATTCTTTCACGAATGCCAAAATTTTGGTGGGAGAAAGGGTTGTTGAGAAATTTATCATTGTACTTAGAGAAGGGCTTAATTGTATTTATATTGCAATTCACTTAATGTGTACGAACATAGTTGCAATGTCAACGTTAGTTTATTTCGCTTCCATTCATTGGTACTGTCAGCGATTGACGGGGTCTAACCAATTGAGAGAAATTGCATAAATAATATTTTTATATGTAATACATGTGGAAAAATAAAATTGTAAGTAATTGTAGAGTATGTGCGTAGTAGTTTTTCAATTCGTTGGTACTGTCAGCGATTGACCGGGTCTAACCAATCGAACGGAAAAATGTATAAGTTAACTGAGTTAGCCGGACCGATCGTCCGCACTCCAGCACTGGCCAAATTGCTCACCAATTGCTTCTGCACATTGGCAGAGGCCGCTATGAAGCTTTTTCTTTGTTAGCTTTTAAGCAGTTCGTTCTGAAGACTCGTTGAATAAAGAGCACATATTATCATACTGACGACTCCGGCGATCCGCCGTTAGAATTTTATTATTACCGCTTTCTGAGTCCCTAGGCCAGAAACCATCCTAATCTTCATAGATCTTCAATTGGATTCGCCTTCCCAGCACTCTGCGCTTAGGCATTTGCAAGGGATACCTGGAGGATTGAATAGTTGGCTAAACACAGCCAGCCCTCGTAACTACAAGCATCGGCCAACCGGTCGTTATTCGGTGACACCCGCCCCGGCCAGCCGGCCTTAAAACACGCGACTGCAGCGAGGGATTTTCCCCTGCTGCACCTACACTTAATTAATTGGCACCCAACTAATGGATTAACCCACAAAACTACACGCAAATCATGTAAGTGAGCCCCCGATTCAAACACCCAGCTGCATAGAGTTTTAAATATTTAACATATTTGTGCGATTTGCATAAAAAAAAATAAGAGAATCATTTAAAATAAAATAGTAAGAGAATCTGCATTTCCATAACAATTCAAACGTCTATAGGTGTTGTAAATTAAAATTAAATATTGAATTTTAAATTTGGTTTGACTGTGCGGGTTATATTATTCCACCCTAATGTGTTACTTGTACACTGTCGCAAAGATTGTTTGACTTGCAATTTATATTCTATTGTGTGCATTTCGTTTCACTTTTGCATATGTCTGGACACTGTCGTTTCACTTGAACTTGAATTCTCTGCACTAGCCCCACAGCCGCCTCGGGTCTTCTTATCGCTGCCCCGACACCCGATACAGCAGCGCATGCATTGCTGCAGCAATTTTTTGCCTTTTATATATCTCCTTGTCTTTGCTGCCACGATTTGTTTGGCATTTATACGAGTATATTTGTTTAGCTTAGCGGATGCAAGCTCCCCGCAAGCCCCTCACCTTGTCGTTGCTTGACGAACCTACGGCTCCGCTCAACGAGCCCTCGGCCAATGTAATTAGACACCGACTCAGCCCCCGCGACCCCTCGCCGTACTAGTGCTCCCTATGGGCAAGACGACTTGAGTGTTTATATACTCAGCTCCTCATCAGCAATTCATTCCGACAGTATAGGAATTCGAAACCATGCGTTAGCGACTCAGAGTCCGAAGGCGACGATTCTACAGAAATTTCACATAAAATGTCTCTCAAAACAGAACAGATTAAAGCTCTCATAAGGGCGTTACAAAAACAAGCCTTAGAAAGTCATAGACATACGTCTCCTGGCGACAAGCGGCAAATGCCGCTTACCATATGTTCAGAAAATATGAGGATAGTTCGCGACACTATCAGGCTGTAGCTATCATCAGGAGCAAAGTTAAAGGCCCTGCTGATGCAGTTCTATCGTCCTTTGGGACCATACTGAATTTCGATGCAATCATAAGTCGTCTTGATTTCACATACAGCGACAAACGCCCGATACACGTTATCGAGCAAGAGCTGGGCACCCTCAAACAGGGAAGCCTGACACTTCTTCCAATATTATGACGAGGTTGAAAAAAAACTCACCTTGCTCACCAACAAGGCAACCATATCCTACGAAGCGTCGGCAGCAGCGGTTCTATGTGAGAAGTTCCGGGATGACGCTTCAAGAGTTTTCGTCTCGGGACTTAGGCGCAACCTCACGGATGTGCTATTTGTGGCAAAGCCAAAAGACATGCCGTCAGCACTCGCCTTGGCGCAAGAGGTGGAGTCCAACCACGAGCGGTACACCTTCGCAACTTCGTTTGCGAAAAGCCAAGAGAATAGGGACCGTAGGCAAAATCCCAAAGAGCAGGAGCGCCAGCAGGCGTCCCCACAAACCGGCTTGCAGGGAAGTTTCGGGAAGAACCCGCACTTTACTAAGCAGCATAGAGCACAGGTGCACGTAGCGACCGAATGGCTCAAAAGAACTCGCCGGAACCCATGGACACTAAACCGTCAATGTCCAGAATGCAGCCATCATACGCCTTAAAAAGCAAAGGGTCACCCATGTGGCCCAGACCTTGGATGGTTTGGACAAGGCGTATGCCACCGCAGCCTCCAGTGCAGCGGTTAAAGTCGACGATGATGCCATCCTAGAGTATGACTCGGAAGCCATTAATTTTTTAGGGAAAAGTCCCTGCTACCCGTCATCAGACGAAGCGTAGCGGGGATCGACATAAAACTACTGACTGACACGGGCGCGTCAAAAAATTTCATCTGACCATTTAAGGGGTTGAAAGGCGTCCGTCCGGTGGAGTCCCCATTTGCAATCCATTCGATTCATGGTGTGACTACAATCACGAACAAATGTTTTGTGTCTATTTTTAACCTTAAAGCTACCTTTTTCTTACTACCGGATTTGACCTCCTTCGACGCGATCATTGGCCTAGACCTGTTAAAACAGGCCGGCGCGTCGCTCTGCCTAGCTTCCGGCCAGCTCAAATGGGGCTCCGAAGCAGAGCAGATTGACTTTCACACTTGTCCTGATGTCAATTTTACCAACGTAGATTGCTCGGACGCACCGCCCTTAATTAAGGGTGCATTTTTGAAAATGCTCGGGAATAGGAAAAAAGCTTTTGCTGATCCTAATGAGGTTCTTCCTTACAACACGTCGGTGGTAGCAACCATCCGGACGATTGACGAGGAGCCCATTTATGCCAAGTTATACCCATATCCCATGGGGGCAGCTGACTTCGTCAACGGCGAAATTCAGGAACTACTGAAAAATGCCATAATCCAAAAGTCGAAGTCCCCCTACAATAACCCAATATGGGTCGTAGACAAAAAGAGCACCGACGAGGCGGGCAACAAAAAAATGCGTTTAGTACTGGACTTCCGCAAACTGAACGAAAGGACGGTACCAGACAGATACCACATGCCAAATATCTCAATGATATTGGGGCATCTCGGCAAGGCCAGGTACTTTACGACACTCGATCTGAAGTCTGGCTATCACCAAATCACGCTCGCCGAACGCGACCGTGAGAAAACGTCATTCTCAGTGAACGGGGGGAATAAGTTCCGAAGATTGCCATTCGGACTCAGCATCTTCCAGAGGACAATTGACGATATTCTGCGAGAGCAGATCGGCAAGTTCTGCTACGTTTACGTCGATGACGTCATCATCTTTTCAGAAGATGAAAATGCCCATGTCAAGCACGTAGATTGGGTTCTGAAGAGCCTGTACGATGCTAACATGAGAATATCGGCAGAAAAGTCACGTTTCTTTAAGAAAAGCGTGAGCTTCCTGGGGTTCATCGTCACCAACAATGGCGCGGCGACTGACCCAGAAAAGGTTAAGGCCATAAATTTCCAGAACCCAAAATCGTATTTGAGGTAAGGTCATTCTTGGGCTTAGCCAGGTATTATCGATGCTTCATCAAAGATTTCGCATCAATAGCAATGCCCATTTCAGACATACTGAAGGGCGAGAACGGGAGTGTTAGCCGACACAGGTCCAGGAGTATCAAGGTAGAATTTTCCGAAGCGCAGCAACGTGCCTTCGAAAAATTACGCAATGTTCTGGCGTCTGAGGTTGTCATCCTTAGATACCCCGATTACAAAAAGGCGTTTGATCTAACGACAGACGCTTCGGCCTACGGCATTGCCGCAGTGCTGTCCCAAGAGGGGCGCCCTATTACAATGATATCTAGGACATTGTGCGACAGAGAGGTTAACTAAGCTACCAATGAAAGGGAGCTATTAGCCATAGTCTGGGCGCTAGCCAAATTGCGCATATCTTTATGCGGTCAAAGAAATAAACATCTTTACCGACCACCAACCCTTGACGTTTGCGGTATCGGAATCCAATCCGAACGCCAAGATCAAGAGGTGGAAAGCACGCATCGATGAGTCCGGCGCACGAATATTTTACAAGCCCGGAAAAAATAACCTCGTTGCAGATGCACTCTCCAGGCAACAACTCAACGTTGTTGATGGCCAAGAGCCACAGTCGTGTGCGGCCACAGTTCACAGCGAACTTTCGCTCACATACACTATCGAGTCAACGGACAAACCCGTGAATTGCTTTCAGAACCAGATAATATTAGAAGAGGCGCGCTCCCCTTGGAAGCGCACTTTTATATTATTTGGGAATAAGAGGCCTCACTCGATCAATTTCTCAAGCAAACAAGCTTTGCTAGAGGAAATTGCTAACATCATTATCCCTAACGGTGTAAACGCCTTCCACTGTGATCTTCACACGTTGGCGCTAATCCAGGACGATGTGGTGCGACAATTTCCAGCCACGAGATTCTGGCATTGGAAAAATAGGGTCACCGACATTTTCGCGGTCCAGGAGAGAAAAGAAATCCTCACCGTCGAGCACAACAGAGCACACAGGTCGGCCCAAGAAAACGTGAAGCAGGTACTCTCTGAGTACTACTTCCCGAAAATGACCAAATTGGCAAGCGAAATAGCAGCCAATTGCAAAACTTGCGCCAAAGCGAAGTACAACAGGCATTCAAAAAAACAAGAGCTCGGAGAAACTCCAATCCCGGGCCATGTAGGAGAAATTTTACATATTGATATTTTCTCCACGGACAAGAAACACTTCCTCACCTGCGTGGACAAGTTTTCGAAATTCGCCATGGTTCAGCCGATTCCATCTAGAACCATAGAAGATCTAAAACCACCCCTGCTACAGTTAATGAATGTTTTCCCCAAAGCCAAAGCCATCTACTGCGACAATGAACCGTCATTGAAATCGCAAACAATAGTGGCTATGCTGGAAAACCATTTCGGCGTCAGCATCTCGAATGCACCGCCCCTACATAGCGTCTGAAACGGACAGGTGGAGCGATTCCACAGCACGTTAGATGCCTCGCTAGATGCCTAAAAACTGACAAAGGCATAAGTGACACGGTAGAATTGATCTTGCTGGCCACAGCCAGATATAACAAGAAACCGGCCGAAGTCATGTGGGCTGATCCGGACGATCCACAAAGTAATGTCCACGAAAAAATCAAAAACGCCCAAAATTTGACAAGAAACCGAGAAAACGCTTCTTGGCAGAACAGAGTGTTCCAGGTCGGTGACCAAGTCCTAGTAAAGTCAAACAGACGACTAGGCAACAAACTCACTCCTCTATGTGAAGAGAAGACCGTCGAGGCAGACTTGGGGACCACAGTCCTAATTAATGGGAGGGTGGTCTACAAGGACAACCTCAGGTAACCCGAGCAGAGCCTAGTTGCGGTTCCCTCGGAGGTTTGTTTTCATTCTTCCCATTTGTAGCCATTCGGCATAAGTTTTCAATTACATTTTTACTATTTACAGCCACTTGGCATAAGTTTTTAATATTTTTCATTACCCTTAGCCACTTGGCATGGTTTTCACTACTTATAGCCGCTCGGCATTAATTTTTTTTATATATCTATTGGTGGTGGGCAACTCTAATTCGAACATGTATTAATCAACCACAAATTTTACAGGTCGCTTCCAATGCTTTTACTCGGTCTTCTGGCCGTGACATCGGCCTATATCACCAATTATTCCCATGCTAATTATATTCCCGTCATCGACGGTCAAGTCTTGGTCTGGGAGGAATATTCCTATGTTAGACACTCAGCTAATCTCTCTGAGTATAGGCGAGTAGTTGATGAAACCGAAAGCATGCTCGATATGTTCCCCCAGTCCCACATAAGAAAGCTTCTGAGCATTGATATCGCTCATCTCCGTGATATGCTTAACTCGTTGAGGGTCCATCACAGAGTGGCCAGGAGCTTAAACTTCTTGGGAACTGCGTTAAAGGTTGTCACTGGGACACCTGACGCCGAAGATTTGGAAAAGATAAAGTTCACAGAAGCACGACTAGTTGATGGACACAATAGTCAGATTGAAATTAACATTAGAACACAAGTTCGCATTAACGAACTCACAACCACCGTCAATCAAATCTTAAAATTTTCTAAAAATGCGCAAATTGATTCAGGCCACCTATTTGAGATGTTATTAACTCGTAATAGGATTACACAAAACACGAGATCCTGAGTCTCCCATATCTTCACCGCTTGAGTGAACGGAATTTGGAGCAAATCAGGAAATTCTAGGAAGACTTCGACGGATACCGACTGAGCCAGATAGCGCTAATTGTCGGCCGAGGGCGGCCTTAATCTTGAGCAGGGAGTAGTTAACTGAGTTAACCGGACCGATCGTCCGCACTCCAGCACCGGCCAAATTGCTGACCAAGCACTTGGCCGGAAGCTCATACATGCAGCTCATACATGCTGGCAGAAGTTCTGCACATTGGCAGAGGCCGCTATGAAGCTTTTCCTTTGTTAGCTTTTAAGCAGTTCGTTCTGAAGACTCGTTGAATAAAGAGCACATATTAACATACTGACGACTCCGGCGATCCGCCGTTAGAATTTTATTATTACCGCTTTCTGAGTCCCTAGGCCAGAAGCCATACTAATCTTCATAAATCTCCAATTGGATTTGCCTGGAGGATTGAATAGTTGGCTAAACACAGCCAGTCCTCGTAACTACAAGCATCGGCCAACCGGTCGTTATTCGGTGACACCCGCCCCGGCCAGCCGGCCTTAAAACACGCGACTGCAGCGAGGGATTTTCCCCTGCTGCACCTACACTTAATTAATTTATACACTAGTGTAGAGTACCACCACGTTCATTCCGTTTGAGTTGCAAAGTCAGCGATAGACCGTAGGCAATCGCCAGAAATCCTCGAGGAATCCCGGTTAATTTCCAATACAAATCGGTGAGAAAAGTTGAGATTAATCATGCAGACTCCAGAGACATATACGCATCGCGAATTATGTTGCCACGCCCACTTCAACGCCCACAAACCGCCCAAAACTGCCACGCCCCCACAAAACAATTTTTCAAAAGTGTGGCCGTGACAGTTTTGGGCGGTTAGAGTGGGCGTGACAACATGAATCGACAGACTTGCGCTGCGTCTATGTCGCTGGAGTCTGTATACTTAATCTCAACTTTCAAGCTTTTGTAGTTCCTTCTGCCTGTTACATACTTTTCAACGAATCTAGTATACCCTTTTACTCTACAAGTAACGGGTATAAATATATAAATATCCCACCAATTATAAGAACGGTATTCAGAAGTCTATACATAGCGTTTTTTTCTCGACTCTGATTTTGTCTCCTCTCATCTCCCATCTCTTACTCTCGTTTTTGGTCACTGCTCTGAACTACTTCGAAAAAAAAAAGAAGAGAGAACGCTATAGTCGAGTTCCCCGACTATCTGATACCCGTTACTCAGCTAGAGGAAGTGCGAAGGAGAAATTTCAACACTGACAGTTGTTGGCGGTTTGTGGGCGTGGCAAAAAGTTTTTTGACAAATCAATATAAATTTTCAAGACTAAGTCAAAAATGAAAAAATATGAAAACATTTTCCAAAAGTGTGGGGGTGGCAGCTTTGGGCGGTTTGTGGGCGTTAAAGTGGGCGTGGCAAAAAGTTTTTTGGCAAATTGATAGAAATTTACAAGACTAATACAAAAATGAAAAAATATCAAAACATTTTTTAAAAATGTGGGAGTGGCACCTTTGTGCGGTTTGTGGGCGTTAGAGTGGGCGTGGCAAAAAGTTTTTGGCAAATCGATAGAAATTTACAAGACTAATACAAAAATGAAAAACTATCAAAACACTTTTCAAAAGTGTGGGCGTGGCAGTTTTGGGCGGTTTGTGGGCGTTAGAGTGGGCGTGGCAACATGAAGCGACAAACGTGCGCTGCTCCTATGTCTCTAGAGTCTGTATGCTTAATCTTTCTAGCTTTTGTAGTTTCGGAGATCTCGACGTTCGTACTCTACGAGTAACGGTTATAAAAATATGAACAGCGGACATAGGCAGCGGCAGAGCTACGACCGAATTCGGCTTGACTTCGGTATTCGAAACTTTGCTAGAAAAAGCCTCTGAGATTTGTTTTTTCCAACTCTTGCGAGGAAAAATACGGGAGAGGAATTTTTGGTACTGCAGGGAAACGTCGAATATGTATATATACACACACACTTCAGTTTTTCTCTTGCTCTTTGTTGTTTGTTCTTATGCTTACATGCAAATGTACAGGAATACGATGTAGGTTCCAGGCATTTGTAATTCCAGGGTGATCCTACCGGCTGCGCCAATTAACATCAACTCTAGGTGCTTCGAAGATAAAGACTTTGAGGTTCAAAATCAGAATACTTTATTTACAGAACTTTTGGTTTTTATTATTAGCTTAGACTCCCGACACAGCAGAATGTGTCCTCGTTTGCCATAGCACATGACGTCCAGTTTCTGATCAACGTTCTCTTCATTGCTGACCGTGCATGTTGCCGACTATACGAGGGGGGTTGACGTACTCGTGGAAATCGCGCGCGCAAAAAAAACGTTAATTAACCACTAAATTAATTTTTTTAAATCATTTTCAAAAATGAGAAAATCAATCAAACGATTCAGCTGATTAGGAAGAAACCGTTTCCGGCTATATATGTCCTCGTTTCTGTATCATCAGGGTTACGATCGGTTGTAGATAATGCCATTTCATGCCCCTTGTTAGCTCCTGAATAGAGGACCCTCGGTTGGCGACGAGTACATTAAAGTTAGAAGTTTCGTCCCTGATCCAAGACAAGGACACTGACGAGTCACTCCAGCAGAAATATTTCCCATCAAAGCATCCTAACAACAATTAAGCCCCCGAAAGCTCCATATTCGGTACCGTCAATTTTTTTAAAGGAGCTTTTCTAGACTTCGAGCACAGTAGATGACTAGTTGCCTCCTCGGACTTAGAAACAATCCATGAGGAGGATTGCAACTTCAAGGTAAGACTTTTGTGCCAGTTTAGCCTTTCACAATTGCTGCACGAAAATCTTGCATTTAGTAACTGCAGGTCCGATAAGACCAAGAGGGCCGTAGATATGAGCAATAGTCGATGAGATAGAACGCTTACTAGGTATTTTAGTTGGATGCAGAGACAAGAACGAAAATAATAAATTATCCGTAGATGAATCCCATGCAAGACCATGGGTCTTGGTTATTTCACTCTCGTCATCAAACTGCAGAAATTTCTTCTTGTCCTCTTAAGCAACGCCTTCTAGAACAGCTTAATGAATGGAACACCATTTACGGAGTTTAAAGTTGGCGGAAGACAGAATATTTGAAGTTTTTGGTTGTATGACAGGTCCAGCTAGGAGCGCCTAATTAAGAGATTGGCCATACGAAGGGATAACCGATCCATCAAACACCACGTGAAGCTTAGGCGTTGTACTATCCTCCTTTAAAACACAATGATGCGGGAAAAATACCTGCACAAAGAAATATCCTCAGAGTTAACCGGAGACAATCACATGGCTTAGATATTCATGAATTTTTTTTTTTTTTTTATTTCTTCTATTCCTCTTGAGAACTTAGGACTTCTACGAGAGCTTTCCATCTAACTCAATTTTGAGCTGTCTGTTAGTGTGTTTATTTGGGCTAGTTCTTGGTGAGCGGTTCTTCTCCAGGTTGCTCTTGGCCTTCCTACTCGCCTGCTTCCTTGGGGGTTCCAGTCTAGTGCCATCCTCACAATGCTACTCGGGTGCCCTATCCACATCCATTTTTTCTTTCTTATTTGTATATGAATCGGGGACTCGTCTGTAACGAGCCACAGTTCTGTGTTGGCTATTCTGTTTGGCCAGAATACCCCACATATGACTCTCAGGCATTTGTTGCTGAAAGCCTGTAGCTTCTGCGTTATTTTCTTCGTGGCGAGCCATGTCTCACTTCCGTATAGCAGTATGGATTTCACACACGCATTGTAGATCCTGAGCTTTGTTCGTCGGCTGATTTTTCGGTCTCTCCAAGTCTCCCAAATGCTGAGCGGGCTTTGCCAAGTCGACTGGAGACATCATCATCCACTCCACCACTGTTGGATATGATGGTGCCAGGGTATGGGAAACTGGTAATGAACTCGATTGGGTTCCCATTTATGTTGATGTTTCCTTGGCTGGAGTGGTTGAAGCGCATAGCTTTTGTTTTCGCTATGTTTATCTCGAGCCCTACGCTGCTGGCTATCCTAACGAGGTCGTCACTTTTCCTCTGTATGTCGCCGAGTCTGTGCGATATGAGACATATGTCGTCTGCGTAGTCCAAGTCCTCAAGGTGTCTGGTGAGGTTCCACGAAATTCCGCGCTTGAAAGAGCATACTTCGCTCATTAACTCGTCGACTACGATGTTGAAGAGGAGTGGTGACAGCGGGCATCCTTGCCGAATTCCGGTGTTCGTCTGGAAAGGTGCACTAGTTTTTCCATATTCATGAATAAAAGCCGAATATTGTTCTCTGAGGCGAGGCGCAGCTCTAGTTTGCGATCCAGCTTGTGCGTAGGACTCACCTAAATTTGAGGACTTATATTTAAATGGCAAGTGCACAGAGTATTCACCTGTAGGTAATTGGAAGTAGGTGTCAACAAAATGTCTTTCGCAATCAAGCTCTTCGTTATTGTAAGCGCAAACTGCCTCATTGCAGCCCTCTTACTTCCAGAACCGGAGAATAACCTCATCCAGACTATCATCACTTTAATTATCCAAGACACAATGGACTGTCAACGTAGAGGTATTAAAATGGCGTTGACCTCCACCAGAAACCAGCTCATCGAAAATTCTACTGTCAAACGTCGAAACTGTCGTTTGTACTTGTCATCAATATTTGTTTTCCGCCCACTGGGTGGCGTAGTACCATAACCGGATGGATTTTTTAAAAATTTTTAAATGCAGTTTTCTATGCCTGTTTAGTTTAGTTCCTATTGGGATATATTGCAACAGCTCTCTTGCATTCCAATAATTATTGCCTGCTTGTTAGCTGACAAACTGGTACCACCTAATAACTTCAATAAATTTACATACATTTTACATAATTCATAAAGCAAGTATACTTACAATCAAATTTTTAGGAACTAACGGTACAGCGAAAGAGACAAGAATGGAAAGATTTTTTGTTGAATAGCTACAACAACATGTGCCAAAATCAGTCTGAATTCAAAAAAATATAAAAAGTTAACTGTAAACAAAAAATATTCACAAAAACAAAAATGCACATATAATTATTTAAATAATGTACAATGCTTCAGTTATGTGTAGGTTATTAACAATGGAAATGTGCACCAGAAATCTCCACTTTAGATTTGTACTGGTAAGGGAATGTAAGTTTTCGAACTAGGTAGTATGTTGTAAACTTCGGTAGAAGGGTTATTACGTGTAAGTACTAGTATGAAGGCATTGGGGGTTTCTAATAGGTTTTAAACTAAGTTTATTTTCGCTTTAACTGCTGTGAGGAAATCCATTACCAAGAGTCCATTAAAACATGGGTGGAATTTAAAGGAGTAAATCTATGGTGCTTGTTGTATTGAATTCTTTGAAAATTGGGACTCGAACTGATCTATGAAAGAATAAGTGGAACCAGTGTCGATGAGGAATTTCAAGGGGTATCTATTATTCACACAATAAATTTACAGTTATGTACGGCAAAGATGAACCGTGGACTTGGTTTTGAAAATTGCTTCGTTATCAATGTTACAGAGGTAAGGATTTTGGGTGGTGTTGTTATTATCGTTCCCGTTAGTGTATGGTCGCCAGTATTAATTTTAGTATTATTGCCAGTTTGGTTGTTGTTGATATTTTTATTGTTAGTCTTGTGTAGTCTAGTGTTATCATTGTAGCTCCTATTCTGTCCGTTATTGTTGTTGTTGTTATGATTGTTGATGTTTTTCCTATTCCGTTCGTGACTGTTGTTGTTGGGTTGTGCTCTCAATCTAGCTATGCCAAAGAAGCGTTGGCCAATGGTGGAACCATATGGGAATGCTTGTATCTCCCTTAGAAGAATGGCTTCTGTTTTCTTAGAAGCATAACCCCATCACCGCCGGCTTCGCTGAATGAAGCTCCAACAACAAGCAGTGCTAAAATTTCTGCAGCAAACTCACCACCAATAATTAAACCAACTACCAATACTGCGAGTTCGGTCCCAACGGCCGCACAACAAAATAAAATGGCAACAACAACAGTTAGCCTCGATAAGAAACAAGCGGTCCCGGCTATACAGACCGGTATGGACCGCTACATCCAGATTAAGCGCAAGCTTAGTCCACCCAACACGGTTGGCAATAAACCAAAGATCAATCGAACCAACAAAAGTACCGATCAAACGAGGAGCTCCAATGAAAACCGATTCTCCATCTTAGCAGAGGCGGACAACAACCAACCAGAGTTGGGGCAGGAGACCCAAAGGAAACCTAAGCATCACCTATTTACATAAGGGAAAAAAGTTCAAGAGCCCTGGTCAACAAAATTGTTGCGCTGGTCGGGGACGAGAATTTCCATGTTGTTCATCTTATTAAAGGGAACATACACGAAACAAAGGTCCAAACGAAGTCCGAAGAACACTTCCGAGCTGTGTCTAAGTACCTGGAAGACACAAAAAAGAACTTTTACACCTATCAACTAAAAAGCAGCAAGTGCAAGTTGTGCTAAAAGGTATAGAACCTGACGTCACCCCCTCTGAAATTCAAGAAGCCCTTAAGGCCAGGGGCTTCTGTGCCAAAAATGTTAGCAATATTGTTAACAGAAACAAAAAACCGCAACCACTTTTCAAGGTCGAGCTCGAACCAGATAGCAAAGCCTTAAAGAAAAACGAATTGCACCCGATCTACAAGCTGCAGCTCTTACTGCATCGAAGAATCACCGTGGAAGAACCACACAAACGCAACGGCCCTGTTCAATGCACAAACTGCCAAGAGTATGGACACACCAAGACATACTGCACACTTCGGACGGTCTGCGTAGTCTGCGGAGACTTCCACAACTCCGTAAACTGCCCCGCAAACAAAGAAGACCCCCAAATAAAAAAATGTGGCAACTGTGGAGGAAACCATACGGCAAACTACAGAGGCTGTGCGGTCTACAAGGAGCTGAAGAGTCGCATGCGACGAGCGACAGCTACGCACCAACAACATTTCGCCAAGGCAGCCAGATCATCTTTTGGGCAGCTAGATACAACCAAGGGAATCTCCTACGCCGAAGCACTAAGAACAGGCATGGAAAATCCGCCCCAGCCTCACTCAGAAAATGCTCAGCAGGTTCCAGTGCAGCCGCAAAGCAAATTGGAATCTATGATGTTCACCATGCAACAAAGTATGATGGAACTTATGTCATTCATGAAAACAACCATGCAAACCCTTGTTCAGAACCAGAACATGGTAATTCAGTTGCTTGTAGCACAACAGTCCAAATAATAAATGACTAACCTACGTATATCCATGTGGAATGCCAACGGTATTTCACGGCATAAACTTGAAATAACTCAATTCCTAAACGTAAATCACATCGACGCCATGCTGCTGGTTGAAACGCACCTCACAGGGAGATATAACTTCTATATAAGAGGTTATACCTTTTACCGCACAGATCATCCGGATGGCAAGGCCCACGGCGAAACGGGCATCTTAATCAGAGAACGCATCAAACACCACTTTCATCAAAGGTTTGCAACAAATTACCTGCAAGCCACGTCCATAAAAGTGATCTCAGGAAACGGCAACCTTTGCATTGCCGCTGTCTACTGCCCACCTCGATTTAATATCTCTGAAGGTAAATTCATGGACTTCTACAACACTCTGGGGGATCGCTTCATAGCCGCAGGAGACTACAACGCCAAACACACGCACTGGGGATCGCGCCTCGTGACTTCCAAGGGAAGGCAACTGTATAATGCACTTATAAAGGTGAGCAATAAACTGGACTACGTTTCTCCTGGTAGTCCCACATATTGGCCTGCAGACCCAAAAAAGATCCCAGATCTAATTGATTTCGCGGTGACAAAAAACATCCCACGCAATCTAATAAGCGCCATAGCACTACCGGATCTCTCATCTGACCACTCGCCTTTGTTGATAAGCCTTCTTCAAAGCCCAGAAATTGCGGACCACCCCCACAGGCGGACGTCGCACAACACTAACTGGATGAAATACAGAAAGTATGTGAGTTCCCACATTGAGCTAACTCCCCAACTAAATAGCGAAGCGGACATCGACTGCTCCACCGCCGCACTGAAAGAGGTACTCGTCACAGCAGCCAGGATCTCAACCCCTAAACGGAAGGATGGGGAATTTAAGAAGTTCAAAACCAACCGGCAAATTGAACAGGTGGTTCTGGAAAAGAGGCGTCTGCGACGAGCGTGGCAAACCAGCAGATCGCCATGCTCAAAGCAACGTCTTACTGAAGCCACCCGCAATCTAAACCGGGCCCTGAAGCAAGAAGCTGAAAATAAACAACTTAAATATATTGGAAAACTCTCGCCAACTAGTACAAAGCATACCTTGTGGAGGTATCTCTAAGCTCTCCAATTCAAACCGTCACCCCTATAAGGAATTTGTAAGGTAGCTTGTCGTTGATCTCGGCCTAAAAGTAGGCACTTAATTAGGTCGTTCTTAAGGTCGGGAAAAATGTTAATGTAGAACATTTCTCCAACTGAATTTTTGGAGTTCAGACTCGGGGTCCCGACCCGAAGCGGTAGCCACTGAGCATTAATTGAGTTTAAACCAGCGAGCGAGAAAGTGCGTCCGAGCTATCCGAAAATTAAAGTGATCTTTCAAAAATACAAAAAAAAAAGAGAAATTCAACAATTCGATAATTCAACCAATTCAACCAGAACCCAGTGAATCGGAAAATTTATATTTCGATTAACTTTAGTGCCAACCCCTAGAGGGTAAGTTTTGTGCGTGTGTTGTGGTTCAGAATTTTTTGTTAAGGGCATAAAATTACAGGTGGCACCTAGGAAAATATATTTTTTTTTTTAAATTAATTAACATCTTTATTTAATATTATTCAGGTACAGATCAATTAAAGCCTTTAACCTAAATGTTGTCTTAAGTATATAATCTCTTAATTATAAAATATAATTTGTTTTCATCTTAATATATAGGAATAGATCAAATTTCGAGTAGTGAGGTTTCAGGTAAATAATATATTCATACTAACATCTTAGAAGCAGCCAAAAATGTCTTCTTTTGAGCCTGCGAATTGGGATAGCCCCCTGTAATCTCCGGGCGAGACGATTCGGTGGGCAGTTAGTCGGTCGTTGTATCTGCTTGAGAAGAACGAGATTTGGTCTTCAACAAGGCTCAGGTTTAAATCATTGTGAAGCGTTTGGCCGCTAACGAACCAGTCACAGCCAGTGATTTGTCTTAATGTTTTGTTCTGGACGGTTTGGAATCGTTTTCGGTGGGACGCAGCCGCCACTCCCCAAATTTGGATGCCGTATCTCCAAGTAGGTGCGATGATTTGCTGATAAATCTGACGCTTGCATCTTAAAGGTGTTTGCTTTTCTTATTTAGCATCCAGAATAGTTGGTTACGCTTTAGGTTGCACATTTTGACGACTCTGGCAATATGATCGCGGAAGGTTAGGCGTTTGTCCAGTGTGAGGCCTAGGTATTTCGCCTTAGTTGCTTGCTCTATGTCCACATTATTAATGTGTACCGCAGGAGTTGTGTTACGGCGTAACGTAAAGCAAACGTTTACGCATTTGCTTTCGTTAATTTTGATGTTGTTCGCCATGGCCCATTTCTCGAATTCGTTGAGATAAGTTTGCAGCATTTGTGACGACTCGGTCTCACTGTTCGAGGAGCTGAGAAAGCAGACGTCGTCAGCGAAGCTGGCCAACAGCATTTTGCTGTTGTCATAGGTCATTTCATAATAGCTTGGCTTGGGGATGTCTGCTGTATAGATGGAGTAAAGTATCGGTCCTAAGACGCTTCCTTGAGGTACGCCAGCTGCAATGGCAACATTTACAGAGGTTGCGTCTCTGGACTGGACGCAAAACTCTCTGTTTGTGAGAAACGATCTGATGAGCTCAAACAGGTTGGCTGGCAGCGCTGTTTTGACTTTGGCTAGTAGTCCCGGGATCCAAACTCTATCAAATGCCTGTTGAATGTCGAGGAAGATTCCGTTGCAGTATTCTTTATGGTCATAGGCCTTCAGGATATGATTGACTACACGGTGCAGTCGCTCAATCGGTGCAGCCAGCTCTGAATCCGAATTGGTGCATTGGGATAGTATCATTGTCTTCTAGATGTATTATAAGTCGGGAAGCTATCAGCCTTTCCATTACCTTCGATAAGGAGGGCAGGAGACTGATAGGCCGGTAGGAGCTTGGATCCTGTTCCGGCTTTCCTGGCTTTAGAATCATACTGATTCTAGCACTCTTCCATTTTTTGGGAAAGTATTGCACTCTAAGTATCGCATTGAATATCAATGTGATAAGTAATAGTGCTCTCTTGGGAAGGATTTTAAGTACTGCGTTGCTTATTAGGTCGTGACCTGGCGCCTTTCGTCTTTTGAGGGTACGTATCATGTTTGAGACTTCTTCCAGACGGATAGGTCTTATTGGAGGTGACATCTAGAATGGGCGCTGTAGTACTTCGTTTATACTGTTGATATCCCCCTCGGATCTGTCGCCAAGGTGTTCCGCAAATGTTTGTACTTGCTCTTCTAAGGAGCGACACCAGTTACCATTGCTGTTCTTCAGAGGCGTAACTTTCTGTGGCATTCTTTTTACTTTTTTGGTAAAGGACCACATATTAAAAGTGGATTCATTAGAATAATCCATATTGGTTAGCATATGTTCGAATTGCGCATTTTTCAATTCAGCCATGGCAACGTGAAGCTCTCTGGCGCATCTATGCCATTGAGCTTTATCCTCAGGACTGTGCGTTCGAATATAACGTCTTCTCAGTGCTCTCTTACGGACTAGCATCTCTGCAATGGTTGGATCAAATCTATTCGAGTGGCGTATGAGGGCTCTGCTATGATTATTTGCAGTGTGCATGTTTGCACTCCTCGCCGCATTTGTCACATTGGTATTGAAGAAGTCTACCGCGTCGTCAATTTCAGCAGCAGAGTTGATCTTAATGTTAAGGCGTATCGATCTACATAGTTCTTCCTTGAAAACAGCTACATTTGTGTGTTTGCTAAGAAGTTGCCTACGTTGGGTGCATTGTGTGGCTTCTGTTTTTAATGTAGTGATGAGAGACAGGTGGTCCGATTCAAGGTCCCAGCTGTCTCTGATGTTTAGCTTGTCGTGTGGAATGTTGCGATAGATTGCAAAGTCTAAACAGGATGGTCTTCGATTTACTGCGCTTGGATAGTATGTTGGTGCTCCAGTCGCCAGGATGTTGGCGTTAATTGAGTTGACGCTAGCGGCAAGGAAGTTACCTCGGTGACAGGTGATCGCAGAACCCCACCATGGATGTTTTGCGTTCCAGTCTCCGCTGATGAATGATCTTGGAAAGTTGAAGTTAGCGAATATGTCATCAAATTCTGATTGAGTCCAGCTGAAGTTTGGAGGGCAGTAGATTGATCCGATGAAAATTTGTCCTATACATGTTTGGATTTTGGCACCCACGATTTGGACTTTAGCATGGGCGATTGGCTCAATGGGAAAGTGATTGATCTTTTTGTTAACCAGGATTGCAGCTCCACCACTGCGACTGCCGTCAGGTAAATTTGAAGTGTAGACTTCATATCCAAATAGTTGAAGGTTGGATGTCTTCGTTTCGGTGAGAAGGAGAATGTCAATATTCTCTCTCTCTGCAAGGTGGCCGATTTCAGTCATTTTGCCGGCAGCACCTCGCGTGTTCCAGGTGAGAATTTTTATTTGGGACATTGTGTGAGTTGCGCGTTAATTGCGACCAGCATCTGCAGCATCTGGGCTTGCATGGAGTGTAGACCCTCGATAGCTTTTGTGAGCATTGCAATTGCCGTTTCTATATTAGATTCTTGTGCATTTTGCTGTTGTGAAACATCTGAGAAGAAGTGCGCATGATTTTTTGCACCGTAGTGATGTTGCTGTTGATTGGCGTCCTGTAGCCTATTTGTTAGGTTTCCTGGTCGTTTGTTTTGTTTTTCCGTGATTGGAAGTGCATTTCTGGCTACTTGAGCATAAGAAACTCCATTTTCATAATGTTTAGGTGTAGAGTTATTGTTTATGCCCACTATTGGAGTTTTCTGTACATTGTCGTTCATTTTGAGCAATTTTTGATAGGATTTGCAGCCACGGAAGTTAGCTGGGTGATTTTCTCCGCAGTGAGTGCAAGTTGCTGGTGCTTCTTTGCTTCTGGGACAATCTGATGATTTATGATATTCACCGCAAGAGACACAGATAAAAGGTCTGTAGCAATATCTTGCAGTATGACCAAACGATTGGCATCTCCGACATTGCACAATGTCGTGCGCTTTTCTGGCTACTTCAATACTGACGCGTTGGCGGCATAGAGATCGTAGTTGGAGTATATCTTTGTTATTTAGATTCTTTTCTACATTAATGAAGAAGAGGTTCATCTTTTCACCGCTCTTGTTGCTTTTTGGGTTATATATTGATTGAACTTTATGCCCCTGTCTGAGTAATTCCTCTTTGATTTTATCATGGAGCTGTGAATGGTGTAATCCTCGCACAACAACTCTGAATGGCTTCTCGTCTTTCAATTGATAGCAATGGAATTCAATTTTCAGAGTATTTAGTTGTCGTACTACAGCCCTGTAGGTATTAGCGTCCTTGGTGTAGATTCTGTGAGTGGAGCCCACAGAGGATTTGATTTCAATATTTTCAAGATTTGTAACTTCCTCGATAGCGATAAGAAGTTCGTTCACGTTTGTCACGCCCATAAGAACGATTGGAGGTGGTTTTGGACTACCAGTATAAGCAGAGTTTACCACAGATGAATCAGTTTTACTTTGTACGTTTGCGTTCTTATTATGTACGTTGCTGTCTTTAGCCTTAGAAGCGGTATAAGAACGGTAGGCCGCTGCTTCAGCGCTAGTCGATGGTTCGTCCACACTATTACAGTCCATCTCATCGTCATCTACTGATAGTGTCTCGAACCTGTTTGCTGTCACAGGGTCACTGGGTTCTAAATTTCTAGAAACGGCACGTTTTCGTTGAATTTTTGGTGAGTTCAATGGCACCTTCCTCTTCTGGCTCTGGATTTTTTGCCATCTAGGTGAATCAGATTCATTGAGGCCCGGTAAAGGGGGGAAGTCTATAGAAGCGCCCAATGCTTTAAGAGGCATAGACGCTGAGCACACGCTACTGCATATGCTGGGCGATGATGAAGTGTAGGTATACATTGGACTATTAGTTGTTATCAGAGTACTAGTGACACAGGCTGCATTACTGCTTGATACTGCTATAACATATGGGTCAAGCTTGCCGCTAGTGTCCAGTTCTTCAGCCAGAGTTAACACTCCTGTAATCTCCTCATCCATGACGGCTTCTCTCAGAGCTTCGCCAAAAAGCTTCGTTTTCCTAGAGTTTGCCATCTCTCGCGATTATATGTAGATTCGAATGTAAGACAATCACTGCTTTTGTTTCCCCTCTTGTGCAGCTGCTCGCAGTGTGAGGGGGACAGTGATGCCCTAACGGGCCACAAATGCAGTCTATCGCACTACACTTATGTTGTTGTTATTGTCCAACTGCCGACACTGCGCTAAACAGCGTCAAGTCTTATGTTATAAAAATTATTATTTTTATTTGGCCCGAATTTAGGTGTGACCAGGTTTCGTGCACAAAAAAGGAAAATATTTAATTTCAAGAAAATAACCATTGCCAGTGCGACCAGTGAAGGAAGCATAAATTGCCGACCAGGAGGTCTATTTCTGGATTGCCTCAGACTGCAGCGCCACCGTTAAGCGCAGAAACATGATTTAATTGAATTCACTATACTAACATTATCTACATATATACCCATTTTACCTTACACCGCTTCACACCTGACCGACTGCTTGTTAAGCAGATCGGCAAACAGTCAAGCAGATCAGCATAAGTTATTCCGATAGGAAAAAAATAAATTCCACCTTATGTTAGGAAATTAATTTAAGTTATGTTGTAAGAGAAATAGCATTCATTTAGGGCAATTCCTTTCTTTTCTTTCCTTCTGCCTTGATCCCATATTCCTTCCTCTTCCCACATAAGCGAAAGCCCGCCTAAACTGGCGTGAGCAAAAGAATGAGGTAAAAAGAGAAGAAAGAGTACCGCAGTAGGAGAGCGGCTCAAAAGAGCAGATCAAAAAGAAACAGCTCTCTTAGGATTAAAAGGCGGTGTAAGCTGATTTCTCTTCCACAGGCAACCACTTGAAGCGCTTCATCGTGGGAAATGCAGAGTGAGTACTAAAAGGTTTTATTTAAATGAGAAAGCAGCTGCCGGAAGAAAAATCAAATAATTAGCTACTGCGGCGCTACTTGTTTTCCAAGTTCACTGTTTACCAATAATAAATTCAAAAAAAAAAAGAAATTTTAAAATGGAAATGAAAATTGCTCATTTTTAATTTTTAACCTTGCCCCAATCTTCGCTTTTTGCTAAAATCTGCTGCTCGCAGTGTGAGGGGGACAGTGATGCCCTAACGGGCCACAAATGCAGTCTATCGTACTACACTTATGTTGTTGTTATTGTCCAACTGCCGACACTGCGCTAAACAGCGTCAAGTCTTATGTTATAAAAATTATTATTTTTATTTGGCCCGAATTTAGGTGTGACCAGGTTTCGTGCACAAAAAAGGAAAATATTTAATTTCAAGAAAATAACCATTGCCAGTGCGACCAGTGAAGAAGCATAAATTGCCGACCAGGAGGTCTATTTCTGGATTGCCTCAGACTGCAGCGCCACCGTTAAGCGCAGAAACATGATTTAATTGAATTCACTATATTAACATTATCTACATATATACCCATTTTACCTTACACCGCTTCACACCTGACCGACTGCTTGTTAAGCAGATCGGCAAACAGTCAAGCAGATCAGCATAAGTTATTCCGATAGGAAAAAATAAATTCCACCTTATGTTAGGAAATTAATTTAAGTTATGTTGTAAGAGAAATAGCATTCATTTAGGGCAATTCCTTTCTTTTCTTTCCTTCTCCCTTTATCCCATATTCCTTCCTCTTCCCACATAAGCGAAAGCCCGCCTAAACTGGCGTGAGCACAAGAATGAGGTAAAAAGAGAAGAAAGAGTACCGCAGTAGGAGAGCGGCTCAAAAGAGCAGATCAAAAAGAAACAGCTCTCTTAGGATTAAAAGGCGGTGTAAGCTGATTTCTCTTCCACAGGCAACCACTTGAAGCGCTTCATCGTGGGAAATGCAGAGTGAGTACTAAAAGGTTTTATTTAAATGAGAAAGCAGCTGCCGGAAGAAAAATCAAATAATTAGCTACTGCGGCGCTACTTGTTTTCCAAGTTCACTGTTTACCAATAATAAATTCAAAAAAAAAAAAATTTTAAAATGGAAATGAAAATTGCTCATTTTTAATTTTAACCTTGCCCCAATCTTCGCTTTTTGCTAAAATCTTAAAAGAATAAAAAGAAAAAATTTAAAAATTAAAATGCAAACACCTATATAACCTACTTCCCCTATTCTTGATGCCCAGCATAAATATTCCTTTTTTGTTAAGCAAACAAAAATTTTACATTTTTCATATATATCTGTTGCGTTAATGTCTACATGAACGCCACATTCCAAAAAGTCTTTTAAAAAGTTAAAGCTAGATGTTTAAAATTTGTAAGTTAGGGTAGTCATTTAGGATATGTTGTCTAAACCTGTTCCAGTTAAAACATTGTCAGTTTTTAAGTTTATTCTATGTTAAAAATTAAATTTTATAATGTTTAAATCAGAGTAAATCTCTCTAGGGGTGCCATGCGTCGACGGAAGGTGTATGTCGTGTAAAATATAGCATACTTGTAGGGATCACCGGTTAAGTCAAATGGTTAGTGGTGGTCAAGGTAGGGTGGGCGTCGACAGCTTAACAGCTGCTGTCGTACGAGTGTGCTATGTCCTTGTTTGTCCTTAGTCCTGTCGTCCGATAGTCCTTTAGTTTTTTTGTGGAGATCAATTCCAAAGCACGCGAAATAAATAAGAGTGTGATACGAGACGAGCATGTAGTCGCGATGTCAAATATTCCCCCCCTTTACTCTACCGAGAATCGGTAGCCGGAACCAGCGCGTGCTTGATCGCCCAACTGCAATTTACCATCTGCTCGGGGAATTTATACTCGTAGTTCGCTACAGTATTCTTATTATTTATCATAACCTTATTTTGGCGCCCAAACGTGTGAGGCCCGATTCTGTCATGGTGACAGATCGATCCGGCGAGGCCAGATCAAAAATAAACATTTTTTCAAACCGTCAATAACATCAGACGTTCGTCCCCAAGATCTCCACAAGTTCATTAACAAAAGTATGTGGTCAAAGCAAAAAAAAAAAAAAAAAATCGCGATCTAGAAATCCGAAAATTGCTTAAATCAGGCAGCTGGAAAAGTATTAGACATTTGGCTCTTACGCCGCTACTGAATCGGAACGCATATTGTTTTATTATTATTATTATATTAAATTGTCCTATTGACTGCTGGAAGAGTTTCAGCTATTTAGCTTTAACGCCGCGTCATAATTAGTGCATTTAATGTTTTAATAATTTATTTTGTTATTTTTATTCCTTTTTAATTTTGTTTTGTTCGTTAATCTTTTGTATAAAATTAAGAAAATTAAATGTATAAATTGTACAAGCCAATTGTTGTCTTTTGCCTTTTGTGTTTTGTATAATTTGTCATTTATTAATGAAATTCAAAAGGTTAATGTACATAGGATGTTAAATGTAGGACTAGTGAAAAGTTCACTAGGATTTCAAAGAATCAAGGAACCACTTGTTGCCTTTTGCCTTGTGTTGAGCCAAGATAATTGTTTTCTATGTCTAAATACAACATCCTTCACCTTCCATTCTAGTAATTTTCTGTTTTAAATCAGTAGTGTCAATAGCATACATTTAAACCACGTCAGGACTTTAGTAACAAGGAATTTTACACAACGATACCTGAAAACGATTGCATGGCAACCCGATTTTAATTTGATTATTTATTTTCTTTTACCTTATTTTTGTGTTCTCAATTATTTATTTAATAGGATAATTTTTATACCCGTTACTCGTAGAGTAAAAGGGTATACTAGATTCGTTGAAAAGTATGTAACAGGCAGAAGGAAGCGTTTCCGACCATATAAAGTATATATATTCTTGATCAGGATCAGTAGCCGAGTCGGTCTGGCCATGTCCGTCTGTCCGTCCGTCTGTCTGTCCGTCTGTCCGTATGAACGTCGAGATCTCAGGAACTACAAAAGCTAGAAAGTTGAGATTAAACATACGGACTCCAGAGACACAGACGCAGCGCAAGTTTGTTGATTCATGTTGCCACGCCCACTCTAACGCCCACAAACCGCATAAAACTGCCACGCCCACACTTTTGAAAAATGTTTTGATATTTTTTCATTTTTGTATTAGTCTTGTAAATTTCTATCGATTTGCCAAAAAACTTGTTGCCACGCCCACTCTAACGCCCACAAACCGCCCAAAACTGCCACGCCCACAATTTTGAAAAATGTTATGATATTTTTTCATTTTTGTATTTGACTTGTAAATTTCTATCGATTTGCCAAAAAACTTTTTGCCACGCCCACTCTAACGCCCACAAACCGAAAAAAACTGTCAGTGTTGAAGACTCGCCTTCGCACTTCCACTAGCTGAGTAACGGTTATCAGATAGTCGGGGAACTCGACTATAGCGTTCTCTCTTGTTTTATTAATAGTCCACATTATTGATTTATTTATTTTATTATCTGTTCTTGAGTGTATAGTATAGGTCAGTGTATAGCATAGGTTCATTAGAGATGCCACTAGCACACAGCACCGAAGACTTATCTAAAATTGTAGAAAATATATGCCACATCTGCGCTAGAACTATTTCTTATCCTAGCCAAATTTTAACTACCAGTTGCGGACACGAATTTCACCGAACTTGCTTTACTGCGAAATCGGGGAAAAATAAAATCTGTCCTGTCTGCTCTAGTTCCCTTTCATTACCGTCCACCGAAAACTTGTCCGGGGACCTAGAAAACCAACCGTCAGGGTCAAAACTTAAAACTCCAAGAGCACAACCGAACGTTCTGACTAGGTCCAAAACCAGTCAAGAAAGGCACCAACAAAAAACGACAATGTCCAACCCAAAAAACCAAGAACAGCCTTCACCTCCGACTGAACCCACAACCGATTTTCAGACAGCAATGGCTGAAAGCATCAAATCGGCTATCTCGGGAGCCATTACGGCAGCCTTGGCCCAACAATCAAAATGTTTTGCAGACGCTTTGGGCCAACACACAAATAGCCTGACCCAAGCGATCACTGCGGGCTTTCAAGCTCAGGCATCAAGCCTTTCGTCTAACCAAGTATTCCTAGACCCAATATACGACAGATCTAACGGAGTACCACAAGGCTCACCAAATGTAGGTCCAACCCGTAGCGTTAACCAGTCACCTGCGTCAGCAATGACCTCCTTAAGACCTGAGAGGAACTACGTTTCTCAGGAAAGGGTCCAATGGCTGTCGAGGACTTTATTTACCGAGTCGAAGCTTTAGCCGGTCAAACATTGGACGGTAATCTTCAACTCGTGGCTCAAAATGCCAGTACGTTATTCGAGGGTATTGCGAGCGAGTGGTATTGGCGTTACCACAAAAGTGTAACCGTTGTGCGCTGGTATGAATTATGCGCCGCACTCAAAGGGCAATTTAAGTACGACCGAACTGACAGAAATATCAGGGCCAAGATAGACCAGAGAAAGCAACGCGGAAGTGAATCATTCGATGATTTCTACCGGGTAATCGCAACTCTTGCGGATAGACTATCGCAGCCCATGTCAGAAGGTGCTATGGTTGAAACCTTACGAGCCAATCTCCAAACCGATATTCAGCACGAAATTTTATACGAGCGTGCCGATACCGTTTCCGAATTAAGAAGGTTGGTTAGGACTCGGGAAATCTTTATGCAAAGCGTAGGGAAGCCTCAGGGGTTTCCACAACGCCAGGTACCCAGGCCACAGGTTTGCGAGGTCCAATGTCAGATCGAGTCAGAATCGGAATTCGAAGATCTAGAGGAAGACCTAGAGTTAGCGGCCATGGAATTGCAGTGCTGGAACTGCCAGGAAAAGGGTCACAGGTATCAGGAGTGCACCGCGGACAGACGTGTCTTCTGTTATGGTTGCGGTAAAGCAGATACGTATAAGCCGTCATGCAGTAAATGTACTAGTTACGCTCCAAAAAACCAGCAAGGGCGTGCCACAAGGGCACGCAGACAGATGGTTTCGAAATCAACGATGACAAACTAAACGATTTCAACCAAACTAGTAGCAGCGTATCTACAACCTTTGAGGTGGACCAGGTCCAACAAAAGCTAGAGGTCACAGATACAAGCCGATCAAAAGCTCGCAGGGAGAAAAGAAAAAAACTAAGAAAGGAAGAACGGAAGCTGCTTCTCTCAGCCATGGTGGGGCAACTTCGCGACGTTAGGCCGTATGCTCAGGTGAAAATGCTAGGAAAAATAGTAGTGGGCTTATTGGATACAGGGGCATCGGTTAGCTGCATAGGTGGTAGTCTGGCCACAGAGCTGCCAGGTCTAAATATTTTATGCCAAAAATTTACCGCAGATGTTAGAACAGCCGATGGACAATCTCGGAAAATTACCGGCCGAGTAACCACTGAAGTGTCCTTCCGAAACGAGAATAAAAATATCACCTTCTACGTAGTTCCATCTTTAGCAGGGGATCTCTATTTAGGAATAGATTTTTGGAAGCACTTTCAGCTGCTACCCGAAGCTTTCTGTGGCAACAACCAAGTAGTGGCAGCCTTAGAGGAGCCTTCGGCTCGAGAGCTTACTCAAAGCCAGCAGAAAACGATGCTTCAGGTTGTTCAACTTTTCCCGTCGTATGCCTTAAAAGGATTAGGAAGGACCCAATTGATTACCCACTCCATTGATGTTGCTCAAGCAAAGCCAGTAAAGCAAAGACACTATGCCGTATCGCCTGCAACAGAAAAACTGATGTACGCCGAGTTGGATAGGATGCTCAAGTTAGGGGTTATTGAAGAGTCATCCAGCGCTTGGTCCTCCCCAGTAGTCCTGGTGCAAAAACCAGGAAAAGTTAGGCTTTGTATTGATAGCCGAAAGTTAAATGAGGTGACGGTAAAAGATGCATACCCCATGCCCTTAATAAATGGAATATTGAGTAGACTCCCTAAAGCTGAATTCATTACTACCTTAGACCTTAAGGATGCATTCTGCCAGATCCCGCTAGACCGAAGCTCCAAGGACAAAACAGCGTTTACCGTGCCAGGAAGACCCCTTTACCAATTTGTTATCAAATTCTCCTCAGACTATGTGCAGGCTGATGGATAAGGTGATACACGCAGACTTGAAAAACGAGGTGTTCGCTTACCTGGACGACCTACTAATAGTCTCAGACTCGTTCGAAAGGCACATAGAAGTTTTGCAGGAGGTTGCCTCTTATCTACAAAAAGCCAAACTAACCATAAATGTGGAGAAGAGCACCTTTTGCATCAAAGAAGTAAAATTTCTAGGACATGTGATTGGAAATGGAACTGTAGGGACGGACCCAGATAAAATATCCGCCATAGTCGAATTTCCAAGCCCGCGATCAATGAAGCAGGTTCGTCGATTTTTAGGGATGACTGGGTGGTACAATAAGTTCATAAAGAACTTCGCAGCGCTAGCCTCCCCAATTACAGATACTCTTAAAAATAGACGGAGATTTGTTTGGACCAAGGAAGCTCAGGAAGCCTTTGAGGGGCTAAAGGAAAAAATGTGCACTGCCCCAGTTTTACACAGCCCGAATTTTGACGCACTTTTTTCCATTCATTGCGATGCAAGCAATACAGGAGTTGGTGCAGTCCTGATGCAGCAAGACTCGGAAGGAAACGAGGTTCCGATCTCCTTTATGTCTCGAAAGCTGAACAGGTGTCAATCAAACTACACGGTGACCGAAAAGGAGTGTCTGGCAGCCGTGTTGGCAGTAAAAAAATTTAGGGCATATGTGGAGGGACAAGAATTTAGTATTATCACGGATCACGCTTCTTTAAAATGGCTTATGTCCCAAGGAGACCTAAGTTCCCGTCTGGCCCGCTGGTCCCTAAAATTACAAGGGTTTAAGTTTAAAATAAGCCATAGAAAAGGCAGTCAGAACGTGGTGCCAGACGCCCTGTCAAGGACCTTTACAGACGACCTATCCGCTTTCGAAGTAGCAAGTTTAGTGGATATGGAGGCCAAAGCATTAAGGGGAACGGAGTACGAAAATTTAAAGTCAGCTGTCTCTTCAGGAACACCCAGATTGTTGGATGTCAGGATCAGCAACGGGTACTTGTATCGCCGCGCGGAACGCGCTGCAGACGAAAAGGTTGGAGATGAGTCTTGCTGGAAACTTTGGCTTCCCAAAGAATTAGTTCCCGACTTGCTAATAAGAGCTCATGAAGATCCCATGGCAGCCCACTGCGGAGTAGCTAAAATGTTGGAGAAACTAAGAAGATATTTTTATTGGCCAAATTTAGCAGCAGATGTCAAGGAATTTGTCAACAAGTGTGCGGTGTGTAAAACTACCAAACACCCCAGTCAGATCTTAAGGCCACCCTTAGGAAATACTGGTCATTCAGACAGGATCTTCCAAAGACTTTATGTCGATTTTTTAGGACCATATCCGCGTAGCTCAGAAGGGAATATAGGATTGTTCATAGTCGTCGATCATGCTTCAAAATTCCCATTTCTTAAAGCCGTAAAGAAGTTCACAACGGAGGCTATCCTTCCCTTCCTGGAAAAGGAAATCTTCCACTGTTTTGGCGTTCCGGAAACAATCATTTCCGACAATGGGGTACAATTTAAATCCGTGGCTTTCAATTCCCTGTTAGAAAAGCTTACATAGACCCAAACCAAAAGAACTGGGATAGTAAGCTCAGTAGCATCTGTTGTGCGTTAAGATCGAGTTTACATTCAGCCATTAAAACAACTCCCTATAGAATGGTGTTTGGGCAGCACATGATTGTAGACGGGAAGTCGTATCGAGTTATTAGAGAACTAGGACTGCTGGAAGATAGAACGGTGCAGTTTGATAAAGACGACTCGAGGGATATAATCATGCGTACCGCCCAGGAGGCGATGGACGTCCAAAGGCAAAGAAACGAGCGGTCCTACAATCTGAGAAGCCGAGAGGTATCTTATAGACCTGGACAGGAAGTGTACCGACGGAACTTCCAACAAAGCAATTTTTGCAAAGGGTTTAGCTCAAAACTGGCTCCGGTCTTCATAAAATCAAGAGTTCGGAAGAAGCTAGGAGCGGCTTATTACGAGATCGAGGATCTCCAAGGAAAGGTTGTAGGCAAATACCATGCTAAAGACCTACGGCAATAGAAAGTATCTGCCCGACAAGCTTGAATCTTCCTTGTGGTAATACCTTATCCCAAGTTAGATTTTGGTAGGGGGGAATTGTAAGGTAGCTTGTCGTTGATCTCGGCCTAAAAGTAGGCACTTAATTAGGTCGTTCTTAAGGTCGGGAAAAATGTTAACTACGCTGTCATGTAGAACATTTCTCCAACTGAATTTTTGGAGTTCAGACTCGGGGTCCCGACCCGAAGCGGTAGCCACTGAGCATTAATTAAGTTTAAACCAGCGAGCGAGAAAGTGCGTCCGAGCTATCCGAAAATAAAAGTGATTTTTCAAAAATACAAAAAAAAAAAGAGAAATTCAACAATTCGATAATTCAACCAATTCAACCAGAACCCAGTGAATCGGAAAATTTATATTTCGATTAACTTTAGTGCCAACCCCTAGAGGGTAAGTTTTGTGCGTGTGTTGTGGTTCAGAATTTTTTGTTAAGGGCATAAAATTACAGGTGGCACATAGGAAAATATTTAATTTCAAGAAAATAACCATTGCCAGTGCGACCAGTGAAGGAAGCATAAATTGCCGACCAGGAGGTCTATTTCTGGATTGCCTCAGACTGCAGCGCCACCGTTAAGCGCAGAAACATGATTTAATTGAATTCACTATACTAACATTATCTACATATATACACATTTTACCTTACACCGCTTCACACCTGACCGACTGCTTGTTAAGCAGATCGGCAAACAGTCAAGCAGATCAGCATAAGTTATTCCGATAGGAAAAAAATAAATTCCACCTTATGCTAGGAAATTAATTTAAGTTATGTTGTAAGAGAAATAGCATTCATTTAGGGCAATTCCTTTCTTTTCTTTCCTTCTCCCTTGATCCCATATTCCTTCCTCTTCCCACATAAGCGAAAGCCCGCCTAAACTGGCGTGAGCAAAAGAATGAGGTAAAAAGAGAAGAAAGAGTACCGCAGTAGGAGAGCGGCTCAAAAGAGCAGATCAAAAAGAAACAGCTCTCTTAGGATTAAAAGGCGGTGTAAGCTGATTTCTCTTCCACAGGCAACCACTTGAAGCGCTTCATCGTGGGAAATGCAGAGTGAGTACTAAAAGGTTTTATTTAAATGAGAAAGCAGCTGCCGGAAGAAAAATCAAATAATTAGCTACTGCGGCGCTACTTGTTTTCCAAGTTCACTGTTTACCAATAATAAATTCAAAAAAAAAAGAAATTTTAAAATGGAAATGAAAATTGCTCATTTTTAATTTTTAACCTTGCCCCAATCTTCGCTTTTTGCTAAAATCTTAAAAGAATAAAAACAAAAAATTTAAAAATTAAAATGCACATCCCTATATAACCTACTTCCCCTATTCTTAATGCCCAGCATAAATATTCCTTTTTTGTTAAGCAAACAAAAATTTTACATTTTTCATATATATCTGTTGCGTTAATGTCTACATGAACGCCACATTCCAAAAAGTCTTTTAAAAAGTTAAAGCTAGATGTTTAAAATTTGTAAGTTAGGGTAGTCATTTAGGATATGTTGTCTAAACCTGTTCCAGTTAAAACATTGTCAGTTTTTAAGTTTATTCTATGTTAAAAATTAAATTTTATAATGTTTAAATCAGGGTAAATCTCTCTAGGGGTGCCATGCGTCGACGAAAGGTGTATGTGTAAAATATAGCATACTTGTAGGGATCACCGGTTAAGTCAAATGGTTAGTGGTGGTCAAGGTAGGGTGGGCGTCGACAGCTTAACAGCTGCTGTCGTACGAGTGTGCTATGTCCTATGTCCTTAGTCCTGTCGTCCGATAGTCCTTTAGTTTTTTTGTGGAGATCAATTCCAAAGCACGCGAAATAAATAAGAGTGTGATACGAGACGAGCATGTAGTCGCGATGTCAAATATTCCCCCCCTTTACTCTACCGAGAATTGGTAGCCGGAACCAGCGCGTGCTTGATCGCCCAACTGCAATTTACCATCTGCTCGGGGAATTTATACTCGTAGTTCGCTACAAATTCTTCACGGTGCTGGGCCCGCAGCGACAAAGATAGAGCCGAATCATTTGCCTTACATCTCAGAGACGTCTTCCAGCCGAACCCCGCAGCAAATGATTATGTTCCTCCACAAATCCACCTCGAAACTGAATCCACGCCAACTACATTTCAGCCGAACGAGATCACAAAAGTCATCAGGGAGCTAAAACCAAAAAAGGCTCCAGGCGGTGACCTAATAACTACAAAAATGATAATGGAACTTTCGTACTGTGCTATTAAGGTCATCTGTAAAATCTTCAATGGAATCATAAGTCTCGGCTACTATCCAACGAAATGGAAAAAATCAATTATTATAATGATACCGAAGCCCGGAAAAGATCACACGATTCCGCTATCTTACAGACCAATAAGTTTATTATCATGCCTGTCCAAATTAATCGAAAAATGCCTTCTAACGCGCATAATACCATATATGAGAGGCCACAACATTATCCCAGCCCATCAATTTGGCTTCAGAGAAAAACACGGAACTATAGAGCAAGTAAACAGAATAACATCAGAAATTCGCACAGTCTTCGAACATAGGGAATATTGCAGCGCGATATTTCTCGACGTATATCAAGCATTCGACCGCGTCTGGCTCAAAGGTCTCATGCATAAAATTAAAACACACTTGCCCGGGTACACTCATAAACTCCTTGAATCCTACCTCTACAATAGAGCCTTCGCAGTAAGATGTAACACAACAATTTCCGGTAGCTACATTATCGAAGCTGGGGTCCCACAAGGTAGCGCACTTGGGCCAACTCTATTCGTCCTTTACACAGCAGATATTCCCACGAGTGACCGACTAACAACATCCACCTTCGCCGACGACACTGCGATCCTTAGCCGCTCCAGATGCCCAGTCCGTGCAACAACCCAACTCGCCAACCACCTCGTGGTAGTCGAGAAGTGGCTATCTGACTGGCGTATTAAAATAAACGAACAAAAGTGTAAACACATAACGTTTACCCTTAACAGACAAACTTGCCCTCCGCTCTGTATGAATAGCACGCAGATCCCCCAAGTTAATGAAGTAACGTATCTCGGCATCCACCTCGACAGACGTCTAACATGGCGTAGACATATTAAATGCAAGAAACTGCACCTAAAACTGAAAGCCAGCAGCCTCCACTGGATTATAAACTCACGATCGCCCTTGTGTCTGGACTACAAGGTCCTGCTCTACAACTCCACCCTTAAGCCAATCTGGACGTACGGCTCCCAGCTGTGGGGGAACGCGAGCAGAACCAACATAGACATCATACAGCGAGCCCAATTAAAGATCCTGGGAACTATCACTGGGGCACCATGGTATATTCGTAACCAAAACATCCACAGGGACCTCGGCATTCTCGCAGTAAAAGATGAAATAGATAAGCAAAAAGCGTCCGACAATGAAAAACTCTCTGTCCACCCAAATCCTCTAGCAAGGGTCTGGACTCGGGTCTCCAGCCGAACCCGCCTGAAACGTACAGACCTTCCAACCCAGCCATAACTTGTCAGGGCCACTGTCTCAGTCTACATGACTCCTAGTTGGGTTATAGTATAAGATTTGATACACTTATTGTTAGTCTCGTAAATGAGAAGATTCAATAAATAAAAGCAAAGCATTTAAAAAAAAATATATATATATAGAGGTATTAAAATGGCGTTGACCTCCACCAGAAACCAGCCAAACAAATCTAGTTTTTTGAAGAAGTGGATGTCCAGGAAGGAGCTTGATCTGTTCAACGCATAACAAACAATAGAACATGCTTGCTCCAATCAGCAAGTCTATACGCTGATGCTCGTTGAAGGAAGGATCCGCTAACCGAATATTGTCTGGAATATTCCATTCTTCTATGTTCAAGACGATGCTGGGTTGACGGTCTGTTATAGTAGGTGTAATGAGTGCAGTGAGCAAAGTGGATTAGCTTGATGTCTGAGATTGTAAGCAAATACCGACTGTAAATCCTTCAGTTGGCACATTTGCCTTGCCGAGACCCAAAACTAGAGCGAACGAGTTATTTTAAGTTAGTTAGGGTTTTGGGTGGTGTTGTTAGTATCGTTCCTGTTAGTGTATGGTCGCCAGTATTAATTCTAGTATTATTGCCAGTTCGGTTGTTGTTGTTCTTTTTATTGTTAGTCCTGTGTTGTCCAGTGTTATTATTGTAGCTCCTATACTGTCCGTTATTATTATTTTTTTTTTTGTACGCGCGTGTACCACGGCCACACCTTCCGCCCAACCGACCGAGGGGCGCTGCCGTGTAACATACGGCTCGAATCGCGGGAAAATAGACGCGATATTGAACACAGTAAAGGACGAGGAAATACATGTATATCTTACTACTAGTAAGATCTACGAATTTGTTAAATACGTTAGTATTGATCGCTTTAAGAACGGCAGAGAGTCAGAATTAGAGATAATAGGATATAATCTATTATAGTCAGAACGTAATACTCTGTAGGGATCATGCAACTCATAGTTAGATCTAAATTGCCGTAAGGCAAAAAGTAAGTTCTTTTGAACCGATTCAATGCGGTCCGAGTAAACTTCATATTGTGGACTCCAATCAGGTGATCCATACTCGAAGATCGGACGGACTAGAGAAATAAATAAGGTTTTGGTCATGTAAGGATCATCAAATTCCTTTGACAATCGTTTTATAAAACCAAGCACACCCCTGGTCTTATTGACAAAAGACGAAATATGGTCTGCAAATTTAAGTTTAGGGTCCAGAAGAACACCAAGATCATCAACATGTGTTATTCTGTTCAAAGAGCACCCACTTAATGTGTAAGTCGCGTGCATTGAGTTGGCACGACAAAAGGTCATAACTTTACACTTAGAGCCATTTAAGTTTAATACGTTATCACGGCACCAGGTTTGAAAGCAATCTAGATCGGATTGTAAGTCCAAATGGCGAGAAATTACCTTATATTGCAAGCATAATTTTAAATCATCAGCGTACATTACTACACGCGGATGATTTATTATTACGGGAAGGCCGTTAATAAATAAGGTAAAAGGGAACGGACCTAGGTGACTCCCGTGTGGGACACCGGATGTGACTCGGAGAATACAAGAAAGAGAATTTTTAAAGAGGACCCGTTGCGTCCTGCCATTCAGATAACTTAGAATCCTATTTAGGAGATCAACAGGGAAACCTAATAAATCAAGTTTTTTTAATAAAAGTGAATGATTAACAGAGTCGAATGCTTTACAAATATCCGTATAGATGACATCTTTTTAAAGCCCTTTACTACGAAGGAGGTTAGCTCCATAAGGTTAGTACTTGTTGATCTGCGTTTCATGAACCCATGCTGACATGGTGATATAATTGACCTACAAAGGTGCTGCAAATGAGGAGTAATAACGTTTTCAAAAAGCTTAGGGATAGCAGACAAGTTGGAGATTCCTCTGTAATTGCTTGCATCCGATTTGCTACCTTTTTTATGGAGAGGGATCACAAAGGACTCCTTCCATATATGGGGGAACTGTGTAGATTCCAGAGGTAAGTCAAACAGTTTTAGTAGAGGTATGCACAAGGCTTCCGCACAAAATTTAAGCACACAGCCAGGAATTCCGTCGGGACCTGGCGAATAGACAGGCTTAACTCGCTGAAGATCATAAAGCAGTGAGCTTTCGTTTAAAGTGGGACAGAATATTAAATTCGACTTTGATAAGGCCGTTCGGAATGAGGTAACGTAAAATATGTGGTTTGCAAAACTTGGCAAATAGATAGGCTATTGCCTGATCCGATGTTACCGTAGCATTTTCAAAAAATAGCGAGGAAGGGTAACTGGTTGTTTGCGCTTAGTGTTAACGAAATTATAAAACTATTTGGGATCCTGTGCGAACTGGAACTTACAACGGTTTATATAATTCTTTTAACACTGAGCATTAAGCACGGTAAAACTTAACCGAGCACTTACATATTTAGAAAATATAGATTGAGAACCGGTATTTTTAAATTTTATATAAAGTCTGGACTTAACATTTCTTAGATGTGTCAACTCTTTATTAAACCAAGGAGGTTTGTTAGAGATAGACGGATAGTACATCGGAACACAAAAGTTGAAAAATGATTTAATTGCAGTATAAAAAATTTTTATGGCATCGGCCATTAGTTGCAAGAATAAAGACCGGACCAATTAAAGCCAGATATAAAAAGATTTTGCCTCCGAAAGTGTGCCTTACGAAAACAATGAATTCGTTTGGTTGACTTATCTGGCCTCTCTTTTATTACGGTACCTGTGTCGATTGTCACCTCGAAAGTTTGATGGTATGGATCTTCTGTTGACTAAGAGGTGCTACTCTAGTCAGAAACACACTTTCAGGACTTGTAACAAAACATAGATCCAATAAACGACCAAGAGAATTTCGAATAAATTTAACTTGCGACAACGATATGTCGAGAAAGCCGTCAATAAAGTCATGCTGTGCTATAGACAGGAGAATATTCGACTGTTATTCTGTGGACCACTTAGTGCCTGGTATATTAAAGTCACCTAGAACAACTAGTTGGTCCCTATCGGACAGTCTATTTGAAACGGATTGGATAGCGGACAAATGGTTAATATATTCAGAATATTCAGAAGACGGCGGAATGTACGAGCACGTAATATAAACATAGCTATCAGAAAATGACAAGAATTCTAAGTTACGGAACTCGTCAAAAAGTACCTCCTCTGACGTGAGGGTAGACCTAACAGCAATTAGGACTCCACCTCCCCGCCTGGAGGGTCGATCATGCCTGTATACTGGGTACATACCTGGGAAAACTTCGGAGTTAAGTATCTCCGGTTTTAAAGAAGTCTCTGTAAACACAAAGGAAAGGCTATTTGAACACAAATTAGTTATCTTACTACACAAGCCTCTTACATTTTGATAACAGGTAGTGAGACTAGATTTTAGTTTTTTGAGATAAAGAAGTAGAAATAGTAGAGGAGGATGGGGCAGTTATCTGGCCACGTGTGGGAAGTTTAATTCCCACGGGCCCTTTTTTTCTATCTTAGCTTCGAACTCTTTCACCACCATACTTTCCGGCCAAAAATCACCAGAATATATGGTCGAGAATAGCTCATTAGGGACAGTTATCTTGAAAGATGAGATATCCCTAGCGTAAGAAAAGTTAAATTTGTCCACATTTATGTTGTCGGCTTTTGATCAGGTTGATTTGATTATTGATGTTTTTCCTATTCTGTCCGTGACTGTTGTTGTTGGGTTGTCTAAAAGGGTTATTGTTGTCCCTTTGTCCGTTATTGTCATGTTCTCTCCTGTCTTTGGGTAACGCGGCCTCTTACATTATTCTCGTAGAAGAAACTTTGTTCCTCTTGTTCTCTTGTATAAGTTCTGTTTAATTTTGTCCCTAGCCAATCTAGTATTTAACAGATTTAATCCCTCATCTGCCTTGCCTATAATCATATTCCTTATGGCTCTTAACAGCAAAAGTCCGTGTGGTGTTTGGTCTGTGCCTCTTATGAGCAAGATAACGTCTTCGACATATGAAGTGAAATGGTCCAAGCTACCTGTTTGTCCATCGAAAGTTGATAATTCTTTCACGAAGGCCAAAATTTTGGTGGGAGAAAGGGTTGTTGAGAAATTTATCATTGTACTTAGAGAAGGGCTTAATGAATCTGATGAAAACGCCAAATCGGCAATTTTGTTTCGATTGTTTGAATGTATTCTTTTGTTTAGTTTTATTTTTATATATGTAAGTATGTGTGCAAGTCCAATAATTGTATTTATATTGCAATTCACTTAATGTGTACGAACATAGTTGCAATGTCAACGTTAGTTTATTTCGCTTCCATTCATTGGTACTGTCAGCGATTGACGGGGTCTAACCAATTGAGAGAAATTGCATAAAAAATATTGTTATATGTAATACATGTGGAAAAATAAAATTGTAACTAATTGTAGAGTATGTGCGTAGTAGTTTTTCAATTCGTTGGTACTGTCAGCGATTGACCGGGTCTAACCAATCGAACGGAAAAATGTATATACTAGTGTAGAGTATCGCCACGTTCATTCCCCTTGAGTTGCAAAGTCAGCGATAGACCGTAGGCAATCGCCAGGAATCCTCGAGGAATCTCGGTTTATTTTCCCATACAAATCGGCGAGGAATTTCCATACAACAGGCGTTCGTGCCGAGGAATACGAAGTTCCCAAGGAATTCACGGGGATTCCTTTAGTATTCCTCGGGAATTCCTTTAGTATTCCTCGGGAATTCTTTTAATATTCCTCGGGAATTCCTTTAGTATTCCTCGGGAATTCTTTTAGTATTCCTCGGGGATTCCTTTAGTATTCTTCGGGAATTACTTTAGTATTCCTCGGGAAAATACCTATCCAGAAAAATATCCCAAAAAACGTAAAAAGATATTTAAATGTTAAATTAAATTTGTATTATACCCGTTACTCGTAGAGTAAAAGGGTATACTACATTCGTTGAAAAGTATGAACAGGCAGAAGGAAGCGTTTCCGACCATACAAAGTATAATATATATATTCTTGATCAGGATCAATAGCCGAGTCGATATGACCATGTCCGTCTGTCCGTCCGTATGACCGTCGAGATCTCAGGAACTATAAAAGCTAGAAAGTTGAGATTAATCATGCAGACTCCAGAGACATAGGCGCATCGCGAATTATATTACCACGCCCACTACAACGCCCACAAACCTCCCAAAACTGTCACGCCCACACTTTTGAAAAATGTTTCTAATGTGCTTATGCTATTTGTAAAGAAAAATATTTAAATAATATATATTAATATCATGTAGTGCGGACATAGGCAGCGGCAGAGCTACGACCGAATTCGGCTTGACTTCGGTGTTCGAAACTTTGCTAGAAAAAGCCTCTGAGATTTGTTTTTGTTTTTTCCAACTCTTGCGAGGGTTTTGGGTGATGTTGTTATTATCGTTCGTGTTAGTGTATGGTCGCCAGTATTAATTCTAGTATTATTGCCAGTTCGGTTGTTGTTGTTATTTTTATTGTTAGTCTTGTGTTGTCCAGTGTTATTATTGTAGCTCCTATACTGTCCGTTATTATTATTTTTTTTTTTGTACGCGCGTGTACCACGGCCACACCTCCCGCCCAACCGACCGAGGGGCGCTGCCGTGTATCGTACGGCTCGAATCGCGGGAAGATCGACGCGATATTGAACACAGTAAAGGATGAGGAAATATATGTATATTAGTAGTAAGATCTACGAATTTGTTAAATACGTTAGTATTGATCGCTTTAAGAACGGCAGAGAGTCGAATTAGAGATAATAGGATATAATCTATTATAGTCAGAACATAATACTCTATAGGGATCATGTAACTCATAGTTAAATCTAAATTGATTTAAAATTAGAGGTACGTAATTTCTAGTAAATCTGCTTGGAACAGTGAAGTTTAGCCGACTATCCAAGTCGGGACTATCAACTTCACCACGTATAAGGTTAAAAATAAAGACTGTTTCAAGCATCGTTCTACGGTTAGCTTAGGAGGGTAAGTTAATTAATCTAAGGTTTGCATCCCAATTAAGGCGCCGTAAGGCAAAAAGTAAGAAGTTCTTTTGAACCGATTCAATGCGGTCCGAGTAAACTCCATACTCGAGGATCGGACGGACTAGAGAAATAAATAAGGTTATGGTCATGTAAAGATCATCAAATTCCTTTGACCACCGTTTTATAAAACCATGCACACCCCTGGCCTTATTGACAATAGACGAAATATGGTCTGCAAATTTAAGTTTAGGGTCCAGAAGAACACCAAGATCATCAACATGTGTTATTCTGTCCAAAGAGCACCCACTTAATGTGTAAGTCGCGTGCATTAGGTTAGCACGACAAAAGGTCATAGCTTTACACTTAGAGCCATTTAAGTTTAATACGTTATCACGGCACCAGGTTTGAAAGCAATCTAGATCGGATTTTAAGTCCAAATGGCGAGAAATGATCTTATATTGCAAGCATAATTTTACATCATCAGCGTACATTAGTACACGCGAATGATTTATTATTAAGGGAAGGTCGTTAATAAATAAGGTAAAAAGGAACGGACCTAGGTGGCTTCCGTGTGGGACACCGGATGTGACTCGAAGAATACAAGAAAGAGAATTTTTAAAGAGGACCCGTTGCGTCCTGCCATTCAGATAACTTAGAATCCAATTTAGGAGATCAACAGGGAAATCTAATAAATCAAGTTTTTTTAATAAAAGTGAATGATTAACAGAGTCGAATGCTTTACAAATATCCGTATAGATGACATCTTTTTAAAGCCCTTTACTACGGAGGAGGTTAGCTCCATAAGGTTAGTAGTCGTTGATCTGCGTTTCACGAACCCATGCTGACATGGTGATATAATTGACCTACAAAGGTGCTGCAAATGAGGAGCGATAACGTTTTCAAAAAGCTTAGGGATAGCAGACAAGTTGGAGATTCCTCTGTAATTGCTGTGTAGATTCCAGAGGTAAGTCAAACAGTTTTAGTAGAGGTTTGCACAAGGCTTCCGCACAGAATTTAAGCACACAGCCAGGAATTCCGTCGGGACCTGGCGAATAGACAGGCTTAACTCGCTGAAGATCATAAAGCAGTGAGCTTTCGTTTAAAGTGGGACAGAATATTAAATTCGACTTTGATAAGGCCGTTCGGAATGAGGTAACGTAAAATATGTGGTTTGCAAAACTTGGCAAATAGATAGGCTATTGCCTGATCCGATGTTACCGTAGCATTTTCAAAAAATAGCGAGGAAGGGTAACTGGTTGTTTGCGCTTAGTGTTAACGAAATTATAAAACTATTTGGGATCCTGTGCGAACTGGAACTTACAACGGTTTATATAATTCTTTTAACACTGAGCATTAAGCACGGTAAAACTTAACCGAGCACTTACATATTTAGAAAATATAGATTGAGAACCGGTATTTTTAAATTTTATATAAAGTCTGGACTTAACATTTCTTAGATGTGTCAACTCTTTATTAAACCAAGGAGGTTTGTTAGAGATAGACGGATAGTACATCGGAACACAAAAGTTGAAAAATGATTTAATTGCAGTATACAAAATATTTATGGCATCGGCCATTATGTTGCAAGAATAAAGATCGGACCAATTAAAGCCAGATATAAAATGATTTTGCCTCCGAAAGTTTGCCTTACGAAAACAATGAATTCTCTTTTATTACGGTACCTGTGTCGATTGTCACCTCGAAAGTTTGATGGTATGGATCTTCTGTTGACTAAGAGGTGCTACTCTAGTCAGAAACACACTTTCAGGACTTGTAACAAAACATAGATCCAATAAACGACCAAGAGAATTTCGAATAAATTTAACTTGCGACAACGATATGTCGAGAAAGCCGTCAATAAAGTCATGCTGTGCTATAGACAGGAGAATATTCGACTGTTATTCTGTGGACCACTTAGTGCCTGGTATATTAAAGTCACCTCGAACAACTAGTTGGTTCCTATCGGACAGTCTATTTGAAACGGATTGGATAGCGGACAAATGGTTAATATATTCAGGAAATTCAGAAGACGGCGGAATGTACGAGCACGTAATATAAACATAGCTATCAGAAAATGACAGCTTTACGCATAAGAATTCTAAGTTACGAAATTCGTCAAAAAGTACCTCCTCTGACGTGAGGGTAGACCTAACAGCAATTAGGACTCCACCTCCCTGCCTGGAGGGTCGATCATGCCTGTATACTGGGTACATACCTGGGAAAACTTCGGAGTTAAGTATCTCCGGTTTTAAAGAAGTCTCTGTAAACACAATAACATAGTATGCAAAGGAAAGGCTATTTGAATACAAATTAGTTAGCTTACTACACAAGCCTCTTACATTTTGATAACAGGTAGTGAGACTAGATTTTAGTTTTTTTAAGATAAAGAAGTAGAAGTAGTAGAGGAGGATGGGGCAGTTATCTGGCCACGTGTGGGAAGTTTAATTCCCACGGGCCCTTTTTTTCTATTTTTAATCTTAGCTTCGAACTCTTTCACCACCATACTTTCCGATCAAAAATCACCAGAACATATGGTCGAGAATAGCTCATTAGGGACAGTTATCTTGAAAGATGAGATATCCCTAGCGTAAGAAAAGTTAAATTTGATGTTTAAATGTCTAAATTTTTGATGTCTAAAAGGGTTATTGTTGTCCCTTTGTCCGTTATTGTCATGTTCTCTGCGGCTTTGTGACCCGTCATGATTTGTATAGTTATCCTGTCTTTGGGTAACGCGGCCTCTCTACATTAGAAGAAACTTTGTTCCTCTTGTCATAATTCATATTCTTTGTTACGTCGGTGTATTCGTGCCTGTGTCCTGTGAAAGGACTCTGGCCGAGGGAGGGGCATCCGATGTTCAGGCACCAGGATGCCGGCGTAAGCTCGTCGATTTTGGGTCGTGGGATCTTGGTAAGCCCCTCACCTCCCCAACATAACGAGAATAAAGGTTGTCCGTCAAACGTTATGTCATCGTTTTTGACCTACTCCACCGCGCGTCAGCACCCCTTCTGGAAATGTTTACCTACTCATTTTGTTGTAGTTACAATAATAGCATAATTTTATTGAGTAATAGATTGTTGGCTAGTGTCATGTAATACAAACAAGAATTAAAAAACCTAGCATACAAAATTTATGATAAGTTGGCTATAACTGTTGTTAGCGAGGAGTATCGAATTCATCACCAAGCAAAGGTGCGCACGTCAACAAAAATTGTTGGCTATTCACGACTACAAACGTCGCTCTGAGGGCTCTTGTTTTTGCATAACAAAAACAAGGCGGATACTCGTCGCTGAAAAGTAATTTCTATTATTTTAAAAACAATATGGAAGACATAATATTTAACTCCTATTACATATAACGGGTGTTTTTTTTAGAGGTATAGAACTTTAAGTTGGCATTACTGTTCAAGATGGCGACCGATTTAACAGCTGTCAAGTGATTTATTCTCAGTTTGGTTTGGCAATTCGTCATGAATAGACTCACGCCTGAACAACGCTTGAAAATAGTGCAATTTTATTTCGAAAATAATGGTTCTGTGCGGAATACGTATCGCGCACTACGTCCATTTTATCGTCGACAAAATCGTCCATCAGAGCAGTTAATTCGATTAACCATGGACAGTTTTCGCACCGCGTTTACTCTTATTGATAACTCGCATCCCCAGAGACGCCGTACGGTGCGTACAGAAGAAGCTATTGCTGCTGTAGAGCGTAGCATTGAGGAAGACCCGAATGAGTCCATCCGCCATCGAGCACAGGAATTGGATCTGTGTCCATCCACTTTATGGAAGATTTTGCGGAAGGATCTTGGTTTGCGTGCTTACAAAATCCAACTCGTGCAAGAATTGAAACCAAACGATCATCAAGCAAGGCGTAGATTCGTCGAATGGGCCCAAAACGAGATTGCTGTTGTTCCCGATTTTCATAAGCGAATTTTGTTTAGCGATGAAGCGCACTTCTGGTTGAATGGCTACGTCAACAAACAAAACTGCCGCATTTGGAGTGAAGCTAATCCTCAAGTGTATGTCGAAACACCGTTACATCCAGAAAAACTGACTGTTTGGTGCGCTGTATGGGCTGGTGGAATCATTGGTCCGTACTTCTTCAAAAACGATGATGGCCAGAACGTTACAGTCAATGGTGATCGGTATAGAGCCATGATTACTAACTTTTTCATTCCTGAATTGAACGACCATAATGTCCAGGAGCTGTGGTTCCAACAAGACGGCGCAACGTGTCACACAGCTCGTGCCACAATCGATTTATTGAAAGACACGTTTGGTGACCGCCTAATTTCACGTTTTGGACCTGTGAATTGGCCTCCAAGATCTTGTGATTTAACACCGCTAGACTACTTTTTGTGGGGCTATGTAAAGTCATTGGTCTATGCGGATAAGCCACAAACGCTAAACCATTTGGAAGACAACATTCGCCGTGTTATTGCCGATATACGGCCAAATATGTTGGAAAAAGTCATTGCAAATTGGACGTCCAGATTGGACTACATCCGAGCCAGCCGTGGCAGTCATATGCCAGAAATCATATTTAAAATGTAATGCCACAAGATTATCTTTCATGTCAATAAAATGCATGTCAATCGAATAATCCATCGTTGTTTTATTGCAATTTAAAGTTCTATACTCTAAAAAAAAACACCGTTATATACATATATACATATACATATATATATATAAAGATAAAAAAAACTCGGGAACAGGGTTCCGTCAAACTTACCCCACTATAATCCGGAGCGATGAGATCTCGACTCGTTGGATCCTGGGTTTTGCTATATATAATATATACTTTCGTGCACCAATTAATTGTAACCGAACAATAATAAGATATACACAAACACAAAATAAAACAAGAAAGAACGCTATAGTCGAGTTCCCCGACTTTCTGATACCCGTTACTCAGCTAGTGAAAGTGCGAAGGAGAGTCTTCAGCACTGACAGTTTTTGGCGGTTTGTGGGCGCTAGAGTGGGCGTGGCAAAAAGTTTTTTGGCAAATCGATAGAAATTTACAAGACTATTACAAAAATGGTAAAAATATCAAAACATTTTTCAAAAATGTGGGCGTAGCAGCTTTCGGCGGTTTGTGAGCGTTAGAGTGGGCGTGGCAAAAAGTTTTTTGGCAAATCGATAGAAATTTACAAGACTAATACAAAAATGAAAAAATATCAAAACATTTTTCAAAAGTGTGTGCGTGGCAGTTTTGGGCGGTTTGTGGGCGTTAGAGTGGACGTGGCAACATGAACCGAAACTTGCGCTGCGTCTATGTCTCTGGAGTCTGTATGCTTAATCTCAACTTTCTACCTTTTATAGTTCCTGAGATCTCGACGTTAATACGGACAGACAGACGAACAAGGTCAGATCGACTCGGCTATTGATCCTGATCAAGAATATATATACTTAATATAGTCGGAAGTGCTTCCTTCTGCCTGTTATATACTTTTCAACGAATCTAGTATACCCTTTTACTCTACGAGTAACGGGTATAAAAATACACTAAGTGGAGTATACGTATATATAAACGTATGAATGAGTTGGGGTTTCTGTTCTTTTGGTAGCACGCCTTGGCTGCTATTCGGCTCTCAGGTTACTTGGAGCGAGCACTTGCTGTTGTTTGGTTTTTGCTGATTTTCACATTCACGGTCTGCACCGGTTCCCTTGATCTTTAATTGTTTTGCCGTTTGTATTTTTTTAATTAAGCACTTTGCGGGACTCCGGATACAATTCTGTCCAGGACATGGTGATGGTCCCTCCTCCGCTGTACGGATCTCTTGTACATTTTTACGATCTTTAACAGAGCCAGGAAGATCAGTATAGCAGCGATGAATTCCAGAGTATGTTGTACTCCTTCTATTTCCTGTTTGTGGTCGACAACCTCCACGGTGTTTATCACATTTGCAGTGTTGTCGGAGGCCTTAGACTCCTTGCCGCCCATCCTGAGGGTTTCGTGGAACTATGGTCTTCCTTCAAAGTGTGTCCCTTGTTAGTCCTGTTATTTCCTTTAAAGGATGCTAGTGTCCTTGCTCCTTGACGTTTTTTCTTCGAGGCTGGAGTTATCCCTGAGTCTTCTCCTCGATGGACAGAAGGATAATTGGCCGGGTATTTGATGTACGGATGACTACCTCTGGGTATTGAATACGGATGCTTTCCCCGGGTACCGACGGACGACGGGTGTTTACCCGGGTACTGACTCTCTATCTCTCTGACCTTTCATCGGTGAGCCATGGTCTTTTTATACCGGCATAGAGCTTTTTTCTGATCTATTGGTCTTCTATGCCAAGTGTTCCCACCTAGGAATCATATTTCTCACTTTCCCCTATTTTGGGGAGTCTTCGGTGAAGTGTGCCCGGAACTGGTGTTGATTTTCTTTACTTGCTGCAATCGATTGCGGCCGCTGACCGTGTCATCGGAGACTTGTTTATTGTCGACTTGCATTTTCTTTGTCGCAATCCAACTGAGTCAACGGGGTGATGGTACCCCTTCCCCTGCTTTTAGATTCCGGCTTTAAGATCTTACGATCTCCCGAAAAGGGTGTACGCAACAACATTTTTTTGTATTTTTGTTGTTTCTTCTTTCCTTTTTCTTTGTTGGTATGTGGTTCTCATGATGCGCCCATTAACGTGTGGCTTCGACCCACCACACTCTGCTGACTGCGCTAGCTTGGCTATTAACAAAAGCGGCAGGTGACCTCGTGGAATCGAGACGTGCATGGATTCTTGTTTCCGGGGTGTTGGCGGTAGAAATCCACTCCGTATCCACACGTATAGCAAATCATATCGTGCTAAGAGTTTTTGCACCCAGGCGCTGTTCTGTTGGACTCGCGGTTGTCTTCCGGTCTGCGTTGGAATTCTTCCACAAGGGCACCATTCGGATTCGGCATCGAACGTCGGCGAGTGCAGACGTGTTTCTTTCAAGCTACGAATAGCAAGTTCTAAAAACTACAACAGTATAGTGAAAGTTAAACACAAAGTGTAAAGTGCAGTTTGCACAACTAACAATTATTGACTATAGTAATTATTTACTAAAATAAATAATTATTCCATATTGTTCTGGTAATTGTTATATGTGGACTTAGAACAATGAATCAAAACGACATACGTTCTCAGCGACAATGTGAACAAGACGAGCGCCGGCTCTCTTTACAACGCAACAATGCATACTTTTCTTTCGTCTCACCGCAAATCGGTGATCGAGCACCCTCACCTTCAACTAACTCGAAACTTTTGCCCTCAGAGAACGACAGACCGCGTTCTTGCTCTCCCTCTCTGCCTGCTTCGGCTCACAAGTCGTGGAGCGAAGAGACCGCCTCCCCTACCCCGCTCCTCTCGCAGCGCCAAACGACCGTCCCGGGTAACTGTAACACTGCAATAACGAGTGCAGTGACCTCACTGGCAACTGTCACTGCTACCACAACAACAACTTCGTCAGCGGCCCAACTAATTATCGCTGTGCCAGCTGTAAATAATTCAGCAGCACTGACCGTTTGCAACAACAATAATGCACGCAAAGAAGAATCAAAACAAAAGCAGAAGTCGATTTCGACTGTGCAGACTGGCATGGATCGCTACATCCAAATCAAGAGAAAGCTCAGCCCTCAAAACAATAAGGCAGGTAATCAACCCAAAATCAATCGAACCAACAACGGCAATGAAAACTCTGCAGTAAATAATTCAAACCGATATGCTATCTTGGCTGATTCTGCGACCGAACAACCCAACGAAAAAACGGTAGGGGAACCAAAAAAGACCAGGCCTCCACCAATTTTCATACGAGAACAAAGTACAAATGCACTTGTAAATAAACTCGTTGCTTTGATTGGTGACAGCAAATTCCACATTATCCCACTTAAAAAAGGAAATATTCATGAAACAAAACTACAGATCCAAACAGAAGCAGACCACCGTATAGTGACTAAATACCTAAATGATGCTGGTAAAAACTACTACACATACCAATTAAAAAGTTGCAAAGGGCTACAGGTAGTACTTAAGGGCATTGAAGCAACAGTGACACCAGCTGAGATAATTGAGGCTCTGAAGGCCAAAAACTTTTCTGCAAAGACAGCTATTAATATTTTAAACAAAGACAAAGTTCCGCAGCCACTATTCAAAATAGAACTCGAACCAGAGCTCCAGGCACTAAAGAAAAACGAAGTGCACCCAATATACAATTTACAGTACTTGCTACATCGGAGGATCACCGTGGAGGAGCCGCACAAACGTATCAATCCAGTTCAATGTACTAATTGCCAAGAATACGGCCACACCAAGGCATACTGCACCCTTAAGTCCGTATGTGTTGTCTGTAGCGAACCTCATACTACCGCAAACTGCCCCAAAAACAAGGACGATAAGTCTGTGAAGAAATGCAGTAACTGCGGGGAAAAACATACTGCAAACTACAGAGGCTGTGTGGTGTACAAAGAATTGAAGAGCCGCCTAAACAAACGTATTGCCACAGCACATACATACAACAAAGTCAATTTCTACTCTCCGCAACCGATTTTTCAACCACCCCTAACTGTCCCAAGCACTACTCCAACAATTTCTTTCGCTAGCGCCCTAAAATCCGGACTAGAAGTGCCCGCCCCACCGACAAGAACTGCTCATTCCGAACATACACCGACAAACATCCAACAAACACAACAAAGTGGCATCGAAGCTATGATGCTATCCCTACAGCAAAGCATGAAAGACTTTATGACGTTCATGCAAAATACTTTGCAAGAGCTCATGAAAAACCAAAATATCCTGATTCAACTTCTTGTATCTTCAAAATCCCCATAATGGCTTCCCTACGGATATCTCTGTGGAACGCAAATGGCGTTTCACGGCATACACAAGAGCTCACACAGTTCATTTACGAAAAAACATCGACGTAATGCTACTATCAGAAACGCACCTCACAAATAAAAACAATTTTCATATACCAGGATACTTGTTCTATGGTACAAATCATCCAGATGGTAAAGCTCATGGAGGCACTGGAATACTCATCAGAAATCGCATAAAACACCACCACTTAAACAATTTTGACAAAGACTACTTACAATCTACGTCCATAGCCTTACAACTCAACAATGGTTCAACGACTCTAGCCGCAATCTACTGCCCACCGCGCTTTCCAATCTCTGAGGATCAATTCATGGAATTCTTTAACACACTAGGTGACAGGTTCATCGCAGCGGGTGACTATAACGCAAAGCACACCCATTGGGGATCTCGACTTGTGACGCCAAAGGGTAAGCAATTGTACAATGCGCTTACGAAGCCAGAAAACAAGCTAGACTATGTATCCCCGGGTAAGCCTACATACTGGCCAGCAGACCCAAGAAAAATCCCAGACCTGATCGATTTTGCAATTACTAAACATGTCCCCCGCAACATGGTCACCGCCGAAGCACTAGCAGATTTATCATCAGATCACTCACCTGTTTTTCTAAATATGCTAACTCGCCCCCACATCGTCGACCCACCGTATAGACTCACAAATTTTAGAACAAACTGGCCAAGGTATCAAAAGTATGTCTGTTCACACATAGAACTAACGACGGCATTATCTACAAAGGAGGATATAGACAAGTCAACGGAAACTCTTGAAACATTTTAGTTTCGGCTGCAAAGGCTTCAACCCCGCCAGTGACGTATGCAAAACCAAACTACATCAAAACTAATCGCGAAATCGAGCGGCTGGTATTAGATAAACGACGCCTACGAAGGGATTGGCAGTCTAATAGATCACCAATTACAAAGCACATGCTTAAGATAGCCACACGCAGGCTTACCAATGCTCTCAAACAAGAGGAAAAAAACAGCCAACGTTCATATATCGAGCAACTCTCTCCCACCAGCACTAAGTACCCTCTTTGGAGAGCTCACAGAAACCTAAAGACTCCAATAGCGCCAATTATGCCACTACGAAGTCCCTCTGGCACCTGGTTTCGAAGTGATGAAGAAAGAGCCAGTGCTTTCGCTGACCATTTACAAAATGTATTCCGACCAAATCCCTCTACCAACACATTTATTCTCCCTCCTTTAATAGCAGCCAATCTAGATCCTCAAGAACCCTTTGAATTCCGACCACGTGAACTAGCAAAGGTTATCAAAGAGCAACTGAACCCAAGAAAATCGCCTGGCTACGACCTAATAACTCCAAGAATGCTCATTGAACTCCCAAAGTGTGCTATTCTTCACATCTGCCTGTTGTTCAACGCAATCGCCAAGCTTGGATACTTCCCTCAAAAATGGAAAAAGTCGACCATAGTAATGATTCCAAAGCCAGGAAAAGATAAAACGCAGCCATCATCATATAGACCGATAAGCTTACTAACATGTCTTTCAAAGCTGTTTGAAAAAATGCTACTCCTTCGGATTAGCCCTCATCTTAGAATAAACAACACACTTCCAACACATCAATTTGGCTTTAGAGAAAAACATGGAACCATCGAACAGGTCAACCGAATCACGTCAGAAATTCGTACTGCTTTTGAACATCGAGAATACTGCACAGCCATTTTTCTAGACGTCGCGCAGGCATTTGACAGAGTGTGGCTCGATGGACTTTTGTTTAAAATAATCAAGCTGTTGCCCCAAAACACACATAAGCTACTGAAGTCATACCTATATAACAGAGTGTTTGCAATAAGATGCGATACAAGCACTTCACGCGATTGCGCAATCGAAGCTGGAGTGCCGCAAGGCAGTGTACTGGGTCCAATCTTATACACCCTGTATACGGCGGATTTCCCCATAGACTACAATCTAACAACCTCCACGTTCGCTGATGATACCGCGATACTCAGTCGCTCCAAATGCCCAATAAAAGCCACGGCACTCCTATCCCGACACTTAACATCTGTAGAACGATGGCTTGCCGACTGGAGAATTTCAATAAATGTTCAAAAATGCAAGCAGGTTACCTTTACCTTAAACAAACAAACATGCCCACCACTGGTCTTGAATAACATATGCATTCCACAAGCCGACGAGGTAACATATCTGGGTGTTCATCTGGACAGGCGGCTCACTTGGCGCAAACATATAGAAGCCAAATCGATACATCTTAAACTTAAAGCACGGAACCTCCACTGGCTCATAAATGCTCGCTCTCCACTTAGTCTGGAGTTCAAGCTCTTCTATACAACTCCGTCTTAAAACCTATCTGGACTTATGGCTCCGAGCTGTGGGGCAACGCATCCAGAAGTAACATAGACATTATTCAGCGAGCACAGTCAAGAATTCTGAGAATTATCACTGGAGCGCCGTGGTACCTTCGGAACGAAAACATACACAGAGACCTAAAAATCAAATTAGTAATCGAAGTAATAGCTGAGAAAAAAACGAAGTATAACGAAAAGCTGACCACCCATACAAATCCCCTCGCAAGAAAACTAATCCGAGTATGCAGTCAAAGCCGGCTGCACCGCAACGACCTCCCAGCCCAGCAATAAACTTATTAGGGCATTAATGAAAAAAAAACTATCACTAAGTGAAAGTTAATTAAGTTAGATTAAGATTTGAACACTTATTGTTAGTCTCTTAACACAAAGGGAAGATTCAATAAATAATAAAAAATTAAAAAAAAAAAAAAAAAAAAAAAACAAGGGCACCATCGGCAATACGCCCTTGCCTCTCTGAGCGTTGGATCTCATTTACAGTTCTACCTCGCATCGGTTTCCCATGGTTTCTTAACCACCGATCCACTCTGAGCCCCTCCTTTTTAAGCTCTGCCAGTGATCTTATTGGGGACGTCAACAGTAACCCACCCATTTGGGAGTTCAGGTTATCCTTCAAAAGTTCTACAAATTCCCCCTCGGCGATCTTGTGTTTTAACTTAAAGTGTAAGTTGTGCATGTCGGCGACATAATCGCTGAAGGACTCGTTATACCCTTGTTTCCTCTCCATTAATTCTTTGATCTTCATTAGATCACTTCCAGTTGTAGAAAAAGCGCTTTTCATTTCCCTGGTGAGCGAATAGTAATCAAAATCATAATCCTCGGCTCGATCCTCCATGAGTTGCCACTCGTCGACTACGATGTTGAAGAGGAGTGGTGACAGCGGGCATCCTTGCCGAATTCCGGTGTTCGTCTGGAAAGGTGCACTAGTTTTTCCATATTCATGAATAAAAGCCGAATATTGTTCTCTGAGGCGAGGCGCCGCTCTAGTTTGCGATCCAGCTTGTGCGTAGGACTCACCTAAATTTGAGGACTTATATTTAAATGGCAAGTGCACAGAGTATTCACCTGTAGGTAATTGGAAGTAGGTGTCAACAAAATGTCTCTCGCAATCAAGCTCTTCGTTATTTTAAGCGCAAACTGCCTCATTGCAGCCCTCTTACTACCAGAACCGGAGAATAACCTCATCCAGACTATCATCACTTTAATTATCCAAGCCACAATGGACTGTCAACGTAGAGGTATTAAAATGGCGTTGACCTCCACCAGAAACCAGCCAAACAAATCTAGTTTTTTGAAGAAGTGGATGTCCGGGAAGGAGCTGTTCAACGCATAACAAATAATAGAACATGCTTGCTCCAATCAGCAAGTCTATACGCTGATGCTCGTTGAAGGAAGGATCCGCTAACCGAATATTGTCTGGAATATTCCATTCTTCTATGTTCAAGACGATGCTGGGTTGACGGTCTGTTATAGTAGGTGTAATGAGTGCAGTGAGCAAAGTGGATTAGCTTGATGTCTGAGATTGTAAGCAAATACCGACTGTAAATCCTTCAGTTGGCACATTTGCCTTGCCGAGACCCAAAACTAGAGCGAACGAGTTATTTTAAGTTAGTTAGGGTTTTGGGTGGTGTTGTTAGTATCGTTCCTGTTAGTGTATGGTCGCCAGTATTAATTCTAGTATTATTGCCAGTTCGGTTGTTGTTGTTATTTTTATTGTTAGTCCTGTGTTGTCCAGTGTTATTATTGTAGCTCCTATACTGTCCGTTATTATTATTTTTTTTTTGTACGCGCGTGTACCACGGCCACACCTTCCGCCCAGCCGACCGAGGGGCGCTGCCGTGTAACGTACCGCTCGAATCGCGGGAAAATAGACGCGATATTGAACACAGTAAAGGACGAGAAATACATGTATATCTTACTACTAGTAAGATCTACGAATTTGTTAAATACGTTAGTATTGATCGCTTTAAGAACGGCAGAGACTCAGAATTAGAGATAATAGGATATAATCTATTATAGTCAGAACATAATACTCTGTAGGGATCATGCAACTCATAGTTAGATCTAAATTGCCGTAAGGCAAAAAGTAAGAAGTTCTTTTGAACCGATTCAATGCGGTCCGAGTAAACTTCATATTGTGGACTCCAATCAGGTGATCCATACTCGAAGATCGGACGGACTAGAGAAATAAATAAGGTTTTGGTCATGTAAGGATCATCAAATTCCATTGACAACCGTTTTTATAAAACAAGCACACCCCTGGCCTTATTGACAATAGACGAAATATGGTCTGAAAATTTAAGTTTAAATTCCAGAAGAACACCAAGATCATCCACATGTGTTATTCTGTCCAAAGAGCACCCACTTAATGTGTAAGTCGCGTGCATTGAGTTGGCACGACAAAAGGTCATAACTTTACACTTAGAGCCATTTAAGTTTAATACGTTATCACGGCACCAGGTTTGAAAGCAATCTAGATCGGATTGTAAGTCCAAATGGCGAGAAATTACCTTATATTGCAAGCATAATTTTACATCATCAGCGTACATTACTACACGCGGATGATTTATTATTACGGGAAGGCCGTTAATAAATAAGGTAAAAGGGAACGGACCTAGGTGACTCCCGTGTGGGACACCGGATGTGACTCGGAGAATACAAGAAAGAGAATTTTTAAAGAGGACCCGTTCGTCCTGCCATTCAGATAACTTAGAATCCTATTTAGGAGATCAACAGGGAAACCTAATAAATCAAGTTTTTTTAATAAAAGTGAATGATTAACAGAGTCGAATGCTTTACAAATATCCGTATAGATGACATCTTTTTAAAGCCCTTTACTACGAAGGAGGTTAGCTCCATAAGGTTAGTACTTGTTGATCTGCGTTTCATGAACCCATGCTGACATGGTGATATAATTGACCTACAAAGGTGCTGCAAATGAGGAGTAATAACGTTTTCAAAAAGCTTAGGGATAGCAGACAAGTTGGAGATTCCTCTGTAATTGCTTGCATCCGATTTGCTACCTTTTTTATGGAGAGGGATCACAAAGGACTCCTTCCATATATGGGGGAACTGTGTAGATTCCAGAGGTAAGTCAAACAGTTTTAGTAGAGGTATGCACAAGGCTTCCACACAAAATTTAAGCACACAGCCAGGAATTCCGTCGGGACCTGGCGAATAGACAGGCTTAACTCGCTGAAGATCATAAAGCAGTGAGCTTCCGTTTAAAGTGGGACAGAATATTAAATTCGACTTTGATACCGTGAAGAGTAAGGCCGTTCGGAATAGGGTAACGTAGAATATGTGGTTTGAAAAAACTTGGCAAATAGATCGGCTATTGCCTGATCCGATGCTACCGTAGTATTTTCAAAAAATAGCGAGGAATGGTAACTGGTTGTTTTGCGCTTAGTGTTAACGAAATTATAAAACTGTTTGGGATCCTGTGCGAACTGGAACTTAATATAATATAAATATAATTAATATAATTATATAAAAAAATAAATTAAATTAACTTGCGACAACGATATGTCGAGCAAGCCGTCAATAATGTCATGCTGTGCTATAGGCAGGAGAATATTCAACTGATCTTCTGTGGACCACTTAGTGCCTGGTATATTAAAGTCACCTAGAACAACTAGTTGGCCCCTATCGGACAGTCTATTTGAAACGGATTGGATAGCGGAAAAATAGTTAAAATATTCAGAATATTCAGAAGACGGCGGAATGTACGAGCACGTAATATAAACATAGCTATCAGAAAATGACAAGAATTCTAAGTTACGGAACTCGTCAAAAAGTAACCTCCTCTGACGTGAGGGTAGACCTAACAGCAATTAGGACTCCCACCTCCCCGCCTGGAGGGTCGATCATCGCCTGTATACTGGGTACATACCTGGGAAACTTCGGAGTTAAGTATCTCCGGTTTTAAAGAAGTCTCTGTAAACACAAAGGAAAGGCTATTTGAACACAAATTAGTTATCTTACTACACAAGCCTCTTACATTTTGATAACAGGTAGTGAGACTAGATTTTAGTTTTTTGAGATAAAGAAGTAGAAAATAGTAGAGGAGGATGGGGCAGTTATCTGGGCACGGTGTGGGAAGTTTAATTCCCACCGGGCCCTTTTTTTCTTATCTTAGCTTCGAACTCTTTCCACCACCATACTTTCCGGCCAAAAATCACCAGAATATATGGTCGAGAATAGCTCATTAGGGACAGTTATCTTGAAAGATGAGATATCCCCTAGCGTAAGAAAAGTTAAATTTGTCCACATTTATGTTGTCGGCTTTTGATCAGGTTGATTTGATTAATTGATGTTTTTCTATTCTGTCCGTGACTGTTGTTGTTGGGTTGTCTAAAAGGGTTATTGTTGTCCCTTTGTCCGTTATTGTCATGTTCTCTCCTGTCTTTGGGTAACGCGGCCTCTTACATATTCTCGTAGAAGAGAACTTTGTTCCTCTTGTTCTCTTGTATAAGTTCTGTTTAATTTTGTCCCTAGCCAATCTAGTATTTAACAGATTTAATCCCTCATCTGCCTTGCCTATAATCATATTCCTTATGGCTCTTAACCAGCAAAATCGCCGTGGTGGTTTGGTCTGTGCCTCTTATGAGCAAATAACGTCTTCGACATATGAAGTGAAATGGTCCAAGCTACCTGTTTGTCCATCGAAAGTTGATAATTCTTTCACGAAGGCCAAAATTTTGGTGGGAGAAAGGGTTGTTGGAGAAATTTATCATTGTACTTAGAGAAGGGCTTAATGAATCTGATGAAAACGCCAAATCGGCAATTTTGTTTCGATTGTTTGAATGTATTCTTTTGTTTTAGTTTTATTTTTATATATGTAAGTATGTGTGCAAGTCCAATAATTGTATTTATATTGCAATTCACTTAATGTGTACGAACATAGTTGCAATGTCAACGTTAGTTTATTTCGCTTCCATTCATTGGTACTGTCAGCGATTGACGGGGTCTAACCAATTGAGAGAAATTGCATAAAAAATATTGTTATATGTAAATACATGTGGAAAAATAAAATTGTAACTAATTGTAGAGTATGTGCGTAGTAGTTTTTCAATTCGTTGGTACTGTCAGCGATTGACCGGGTCTAACCAATCGAACGGAAAAATGTATATACTAGTGTAGAGTATCGCCCACGTTCATTCCCCTTGAGTTGCACAAGTCAGCGATAGACCGTAGGCAATCCGCCAGGAATCCTCGAGGAATCTCGGTTTATTTTCCCCATACAAATCGGCGAGGAATTTCCATACAACAGGCGTTCGTGCCGAGGAATACGAAGTTCCAAGATTCGCACCTAAGAATTCACGGGGATTCCTTTAGTATTCCTCGGGAATTCCTTTAGTATTCCTCGGGAATTCTTTTAATATTCCTCGGGAATTCCTTTAGTATTCCTCGGGAATTCTTTAGTATTCCTCGGGGATTCCTTTAGATTCCGGAATTACTTTAGTATCCTCGGGAAAATACTATCCAGAAAAATATCCCAAAAAACGTAAAAGAATATTAAATGTTAAATTAAATTTGTATTATACCGTTACTCGTAGAGTAAAAGGTATACTACATTCGTTGAAAAGTAATGAACAGGCAGAAGGAAGCGTTTCCGACCATACAAAGTATAATATATATATTCTTGATCAGGACAATAGCCGAGTCGATATGACCATGTCCGTCTGTCCGTCCGTATGACCGTCGAGATCTCAGGAACTATAAAAGCTAGAAAGTTGAGATTAATCATGCAGACTCCCAGAGACATAGGCGCATCGCGAATTATATTACCACGCCCACTACAACGCCCACAAACCTCCCAAAACTGTCACGCCCACACTTTTGAAAAATGTTTCTAATGTGCTTATGCTATTTGTAAAGAAAAAATATTTAAATAATATATATTAATATCATGTAGTGCGACATAGGCAGCGGCAGAGCTACGACCGAATTCGGCTTGACTTCGGTGTTCGAAACTTTGCTAGAAAAAGCCTCTGAGATTTGTTTTTGTTTTTTCCAACTCTTGCGAGGGTTTTGGGTGATGTTGTTATTATCGTTCGTGTTAGTGTATGGTCGCCAGTATTAATTCTAGTATTATTGCCAGTTCGGTTGTTGTTGTTATTTTTATTGTTAGTCTTGTGTTGTCCAGTGTTATTATTGTAGCTCCTATACGTCTGTTATTTTTTTTTTTTTTTTTACACCTCCCGCCCAACCGACCGAGGGGCGCTGCCGTGTATCGTACGGCTCGAATCGCGGGAAGATCGACGCGATATTGAACACAGTAAAGGATGAGGAAATATATGTATATTAGTAGTAAGATCTACGAATTTGTTAAATACGTTAGTATTGATCGCTTTAAGAACGGCAGAGAGTCGAATTAGAGATAATAGGATATAATCTATTATAGTCAGAATAATACTCTATAGGGATCATGTAACTCATAGTTAAATCTAAATTATTTAATTAGAGGTACGTAATTTCTAGTAAATCTGCTTGGAACAGTGAAGTTTAGCCGACTATCCAAGTCGGGACTATCAACTTCACCACGTATAGGTTAAAAATAAAGACTGTTTCAACATCGTTCTACGGTTAGCTTAGGAGGGTAAGTTAATTAATCTAAAGTTTGCATCCCAATTAAGGCCCGTAAGGCAAAAAGTAAGAAGTTCTTTTGAACCGATTCAATGCGTCCGAGTAAACTCCATACTCGAGGATCGGACGGACTAGAGAAATAAATAAGGTTATGGTCATGTAAAGATCATCAAATTCCTTTGACCACCGTTTATAAAAACCATGCACACCCCTGCCTATTGACAATAGACGAAATTATGGTCTGCAAATTTAAGTTTAGGGTCCAGAAGAACACCAAGATCATCAACATGTGTTATTCTGTCCAAAGAGCACCCACTTAATGTGTAAGTCGCGTGCATTAGGTTAGCACGACAAAAGGTCATAGCTTTACACTTAGAGCCATTTAAGTTTAATACGTTATCACCGGCACCAGGTTTGAAAGCAATCTAGATCGGATTTTAAGTCCAAATGGCGAGAAATGATCTTATATTGCAAGCATAATTTACATCATCAGCGTACATTAGTACACGCGAATGATTTATTATTAAGGGAAGGTCGTTAATAAATAAGGTAAAAAGGAACGGACCTAGGTGGCTTCCGTGTGGGACACCGGATGTGACTCGAAGAATACAAGAAAGAGAATTTTTAAAGAGGACCCGTTGCGTCCTGCCATTCAGATAACTTAGAATCCAATTTAGGAGATCAACAGGGAAATCTAATAAATCAAGTTTTTTTAATAAAAGTGAATGATTAACAGAGTCGAATGCTTTACAAAATCCGTATAGATGACATCTTTTTAAAGCCCTTTACTACGGAGGAGGTTAGCTCCATAAGGTTAGTAGTCGTTGATCTGCGTTTTCACGAACCCATGCTGACATGGTGATATAATTGACCTACAAAGGTGCTGCAAATGAGGAGCGATAACGTTTTCAAAAAGCTTAGGGATAGCAGACAAGTTGGAGATTCCTCTGTAATTGCTGTGTAGATTCCAGAGGTAAGTCAAACAGTTTTAGTAGAGGTTTGCACAAGGCTTCGCACAGAATTTAAGCACACAGCCAGGAATTCCGTCGGACCTGGCGAATAGACAGGCTTAACTCGCTGAAGATCATAAAGCAGTGAGCTTTCGTTTAAAGTGGGACAGAATATTAAATTCGACTTTGATAAGGGCCGTTCGGAATGAGGTAACGTAAAATATGTGGTTTGCAAAACTTGGCAAATAGATAGGCTATTGCCTGATCCGATGTTACCGTAGCATTTTCAAAAAATAGCGAGGAAGGGTAACTGGTTGTTTGCGCTTAGTGTTAACGAAATTATAAAACTATTTGGGATCCTGTGCGAACTGGAACTTACAACGGTTTATATAATTCTTTTAACACTGAGCATAAGCACGGTAAAACTTAACCGAGCACTTACATATTTAGAAAATATAGATTGAGAACCGGTATTTTTAAATTTTATATAAAGTCTGGACTTAACATTTCTTAGATGTGTCAACTCTTTATTAAACCAAGGAGGTTTGTTAGAGATAGACGGATATACATCGGAACACAAAAGTTGAAAAATGATTTAATTGCAGTATAAAAAATTTTATGGCATCGGCCATTAGTTGCAAGAATAAAGACCGGACCAATTAAAGCCAGATATAAAAAGATTTGCCTCCGAAAGTGTGCTTACGAAAACAATGAATTCGTTTGGTTGACTTATCTGGCCTCTCTTTTATTACGGTACCTGTGTCGATTGTCACCTCGAAAGTTTGATGTATGGATCTTCTGTTGACTAAGAGTGCTACTCTAGTCAGAAACACACTTTCAGGACTTGTAACAAACATAGATCCAATAAACGACCAAGAGAATTTCGAATAAATTTAACTTGCGACAACGATATGTCGAGAAAGCCGTCAATAAAGTCATGCTGTGCTATAGACAGGAGAATATTCGACTGTTATTCTGTGGACCACTTAGTGCCTGGTATATTAAAGTCACCTCGAACAACTAGTTGGTCCTATCGGACAGTCTATTTGAAACGGATTGGATAGCGGACAAATGGTTAATATATTCAGGAAATTCAGAAGACGGCGGAATGTACGAGCACGTAATATAAACATAGCTATCAGAAAATGACAGCTTTACGCATAAGAATTCTAAGTTACGAAATCGTCAAAAAGTACCTCCTCTGACGTGAGGGTAGACCTAACAGCAATTAGGACTCCACCTCCCTGCCTGGAGGGTCGATCATGCCTGTATACTGGGTACATACCTGGGAAAACTTCGGAGTTAAGTATCTCCGGTTTTAAAGAAGTCTCTGTAAACACAATAACATAGTATGCAAAGGAAAGGCTATTTGAATACAAATTAGTTAGCTTACTACACAAGCCTCTTACATTTTGATAACAGGTAGTGAGACTAGATTTTAGTTTTTTTAAGATAAAGAAGTAGAAGTAGTAGAGGAGGATGGGGCAGTTATCTGGCCACGTGTGGGAAGTTTAATTCCCACGGGCCCTTTTTTTCTATTTTTAATCTTAGCTTCGAACTCTTTCACCACCATACTTTCCGATCAAAAATCACCAGAACATATGGTCGAGAATAGCTCATTAGGGACAGTTATCTTGAAAGATGAGATATCCCTAGCGTAAGAAAAGTTAAATTTGATGTTTAAATGTCTAAATTTTTGATGTCTAAAAGGGTTATTGTTTTCCCTTTGTCCGTTATTGTCATGTTCTCTGCGGCTTTGTGACCCGTCATGATTTGTATAGTTATCCTGTCTTTGGGTAACGCGGCCTCTCTACATTAGAAGAAACTTTGTTCCTCTTGTCATAATTCATATTCTTTGTTACGTCGGTGTATTCGTGCCTGTGTCCTGTGAAAGGACTCTGGCCGAGGGAGGGGCATCCGATGTTCAGGCACCAGGATGCCGGCGTAAGCTCGTCGATTTTGGGTCGTGGATCTTGGTAAGCCCCTCACCTCCCCAACATAACGAGAATAAAGGTTGTCCGTCAAACGTTATGTCATCGTTTTTGACCTACTCCACCGCGCGTCAGCACCCCTTCTGGAAATGTTTACCTACTCATTTTGTTGTAGTTACAATAATAGCATAATTTTATTGAGTAATAGATTGTTGGCTAGTGTCATGTAATACAAACAAGAATTAAAAAACCTAGCATACAAAATTTATGATAAGTTGGCTATAACTGTTGTTAGCGAGGAGTATCGAATTCATCACCAAGCAAAGGTGCGCACGTCAACAAAAATTGTTGGCTATTCACGACTACAAACGTCGCTCTGAGGCTCTTGTTTTTGCATAACAAAAACAAGGCGGATACTCGTCGCTGAAAAGTAATTTCTATTATTTTAAAAACAATATGGAAGACATAATATTAACTCCTATTACATATAACGGTGTTTTTTTAGAGTATAGAACTTTAAGTTGGCATTACTGTTCAAGATGGCGACCGATTTAACAGCTGTCAAGTGATTTATTCTCAGTTTTTTGGCAATTCGTCATGAATAGACTCACGCCTGAACAACGCTAGCATATAGTGCAATTTTATTTCGAAATAATGGTTCTGTGCGGAATACGTATCGCGCACTACGTCCATTTTATCGTCGACAAAATCGTCCATCAGAGCAGTTAATTCGATTAACCATGGACCGTTTTCGCACCGCGTTTACTCTTATGATAACTCGCATCCCCAGAGACGCCGTACGGTGCGTACAGAAGAAGCTATTGCTGCTGTAGAGCGTAGCATTGAGGAAGACCCGAATGAGTCCATCCGCCATCGAGCACAGGAATTGGATCTGTCCATCCACTTTATGGAAGATTTTGCGGAAGGATCTTGGTTTGCGTGCTTACAAATCCAACTCGTGCAAGAATTGAAACCAAACGATCATCAAGCAAGGCGTAGATTCGTCGAATGGGCCCAAAACGAGATTGCTGTTGTTCCCGATTTTCATAAGCGAATTTTGTTTAGCGATGAAGCGCACTTCTGGTTGAATGGCTACGTCAACAAACAAAACTGCCGCATTTGGAGTGAAGCTAATCCTCAAGTGTATGTCGAAACACCGTTACATCCAGAAAAACTGACTGTTTGGTGCGCTGTATGGGCTGGTGGAATCATTGGTCCGTACTTCTTCAAAAACGATGATGGCCAGAACGTTACAGTCAATGGTGATCGGTATAGAGCCATGATTACTAACTTTTTCATTCCTGAATTGAACGACCATAATGTCCAGGAGCTGTGGTTCCAACAAGACGGCGCAACGTGTCACACAGCTCGTGCCACAATCGATTTATTGAAAGACACGTTTGGTGACCGCCTAATTTCACGTTTTGGACCTGTGAATTGGCCTCCAAGATCTTGTGATTTAACACCGCTAGACTACTTTTTGTGGGGCTATGTAAAGTCATTGGTCTATGCGGATAAGCCACAAACGCTAAACCATTTGGAAGACAACATTCGCCGTGTTATTGCCGATATACGGCCAAATATGTTGGAAAAAGTCATTGCAAATTGGACGTCCAGATTGGACTACATCCGAGCCAGCCGTGGCAGTCATATGCCAGAAATCATATTTAAAATGTAATGCCACAAGATTATCTTTCATGTCAATAAAATGCATGTCAATCGAATAATCCATCGTTGTTTTATTGCAATTTAAAGTTCTATACCTCTAAAAAAAAACACCCGTTATATACATATATACATATACATATATATATATAAAGATAAAAAAAACTCGGGAACAGGGTTCCGTCAAACTTACCCCACTATAATCCGGAGCGATGAGATCTCGACTCGTTGGATCCTGGGTTTTGCTATATATAATATATACTTTCGTGCACCAATTAATTGTAACCGAACAATAATAAGATATACACAAACACAAAATAAAACAAGAAAGAACGCTATAGTCGAGTTCCCCGACTTTCTGATACCCGTTACTCAGCTAGTGAAAGTGCGAAGGAGAGTCTTCAGCACTGACAGTTTTTGGCGGTTTGTGGGCGCTAGAGTGGGCGTGGCAAAAAGTTTTTTGGCAAATCGATAGAAATTTACAAGACTATTACAAAAATGGTAAAAATATCAAAACATTTTTCAAAAATGTGGGCGTAGCAGCTTTCGGCGGTTTGTGAGCGTTAGAGTGGGCGTGGCAAAAAGTTTTTTGGCAAATCGATAGAAATTTACAAGACTAATACAAAAATGAAAAAATATCAAAACATTTTTCAAAAGTGTGTGCGTGGCAGTTTTGGGCGGTTTGTGGGCGTTAGAGTGGACGTGGCAACATGAACCGAAACTTGCGCTGCGTCTATGTCTCTGGAGTCTGTATGCTTAATCTCAACTTTCTACCTTTTATAGTTCCTGAGATCTCGACGTTAATACGGACAGACAGACGAACAAGGTCAGATCGACTCGGCTATTGATCCTGATCAAGAATATATATACTTAATATAGTCGGAAGTGCTTCCTTCTGCCTGTTATATACTTTTCAACGAATCTAGTATACCCTTTTACTCTACGAGTAACGGGTATAAAAATACACTAAGTGGAGTATACGTATATATAAACGTATGAATGAGTTGGGGTTTCTGTTCTTTTGGTAGCACGCCTTGGCTGCTATTCGGCTCTCAGGTTACTTGGAGCGAGCACTTGCTGTTGTTTGGTTTTTGCTGATTTTCACATTCACGGTCTGCACCGGTTCCCTTGATCTTTAATTGTTTTGCCGTTTGTATTTTTTTAATTAAGCACTTTGCGGGACTCCGGATACAATTCTGTCCAGGACATGGTGATGGTCCCTCCTCCGCTGTACGGATCTCTTGTACATTTTTACGATCTTTAACAGAGCCAGGAAGATCAGTATAGCAGCGATGAATTCCAGAGTATGTTGTACTCCTTCTATTTCCTGTTTGTGGTCGACAACCTCCACGGTGTTTATCACATTTGCAGTGTTGTCGGAGGCCTTAGACTCCTTGCCGCCCATCCTGAGGGTTTCGTGGAACTATGGTCTTCCTTCAAAGTGTGTCCCTTGTTAGTCCTGTTATTTCCTTTAAAGGATGCTAGTGTCCTTGCTCCTTGACGTTTTTTCTTCGAGGCTGGAGTTATCCCTGAGTCTTCTCCTCGATGGACAGAAGGATAATTGGCCGGGTATTTGATGTACGGATGACTACCTCTGGGTATTGAATACGGATGCTTTCCCCGGGTACCGACGGACGACGGGTGTTTACCCGGGTACTGACTCTCTATCTCTCTGACCTTTCATCGGTGAGCCATGGTCTTTTTATACCGGCATAGAGCTTTTTTCTGATCTATTGGTCTTCTATGCCAAGTGTTCCCACCTAGGAATCATATTTCTCACTTTCCCCTATTTTGGGGAGTCTTCGGTGAAGTGTGCCCGGAACTGGTGTTGATTTTCTTTACTTGCTGCAATCGATTGCGGCCGCTGACCGTGTCATCGGAGACTTGTTTATTGTCGACTTGCATTTTCTTTGTCGCAATCCAACTGAGTCAACGGGGTGATGGTACCCCTTCCCCTGCTTTTAGATTCCGGCTTTAAGATCTTACGATCTCCCGAAAAGGGTGTACGCAACAACATTTTTTTGTATTTTTGTTGTTTCTTCTTTCCTTTTTCTTTGTTGGTATGTGGTTCTCATGATGCGCCCATTAACGTGTGGCTTCGACCCACCACACTCTGCTGACTGCGCTAGCTTGGCTATTAACAAAAGCGGCAGGTGACCTCGTGGAATCGAGACGTGCATGGATTCTTGTTTCCGGGGTGTTGGCGGTAGAAATCCACTCCGTATCCACACGTATAGCAAATCATATCGTGCTAAGAGTTTTTGCACCCAGGCGCTGTTCTGTTGGACTCGCGGTTGTCTTCCGGTCTGCGTTGGAATTCTTCCACAAGGGCACCATTCGGATTCGGCATCGAACGTCGGCGAGTGCAGACGTGTTTCTTTCAAGCTACGAATAGCAAGTTCTAAAAACTACAACAGTATAGTGAAAGTTAAACACAAAGTGTAAAGTGCAGTTTGCACAACTAACAATTATTGACTATAGTAATTATTTACTAAAATAAATAATTATTCCATATTGTTCTGGTAATTGTTATATGTGGACTTAGAACAATGAATCAAAACGACATACGTTCTCAGCGACAATGTGAACAAGACGAGCGCCGGCTCTCTTTACAACGCAACAATGCATACTTTTCTTTCGTCTCACCGCAAATCGGTGATCGAGCACCCTCACCTTCAACTAACTCGAAACTTTTGCCCTCAGAGAACGACAGACCGCGTTCTTGCTCTCCCTCTCTGCCTGCTTCGGCTCACAAGTCGTGGAGCGAAGAGACCGCCTCCCCTACCCCGCTCCTCTCGCAGCGCCAAACGACCGTCCCGGGTAACTGTAACACTGCAATAACGAGTGCAGTGACCTCACTGGCAACTGTCACTGCTACCACAACAACAACTTCGTCAGCGGCCCAACTAATTATCGCTGTGCCAGCTGTAAATAATTCAGCAGCACTGACCGTTTGCAACAACAATAATGCACGCAAAGAAGAATCAAAACAAAAGCAGAAGTCGATTTCGACTGTGCAGACTGGCATGGATCACTACATCCAAATCAAGAGAAAGCTCAGCCCTCAAAACAATAAGGCAGGTAATCAACCCAAAATCAATCGAACCAACAACGGCAATGAAAACTCTGCAGTAAATAATTCAAACCGATATGCTATCTTGGCTGATTCTGCGACCGAACAACCCAACGAAAAAACGGTAGGGGAACCAAAAAAGACCAGGCCTCCACCAATTTTCATACGAGAACAAAGTACAAATGCACTTGTAAATAAACTCGTTGCTTTGATTGGTGACAGCAAATTCCACATTATCCCACTTAAAAAAGGAAATATTCATGAAACAAAACTACAGATCCAAACAGAAGCAGACCACCGTATAGTGACTAAATACCTAAATGATGCTGGTAAAAACTACTACACATACCAATTAAAAAGTTGCAAAGGGCTACAGGTAGTACTTAAGGGCATTGAAGCAACAGTGACACCAGCTGAGATAATTGAGGCTCTGAAGGCCAAAAACTTTTCTGCAAAGACAGCTATTAATATTTTAAACAAAGACAAAGTTCCGCAGCCACTATTCAAAATAGAACTCGAACCAGAGCTCCAGGCACTAAAGAAAAACGAAGTGCACCCAATATACAATTTACAGTACTTGCTACATCGGAGGATCACCGTGGAGGAGCCGCACAAACGTATCAATCCAGTTCAATGTACTAATTGCCAAGAATACGGCCACACCAAGGCATACTGCACCCTTAAGTCCGTATGTGTTGTCTGTAGCGAACCTCATACTACCGCAAACTGCCCCAAAAACAAGGACGATAAGTCTGTGAAGAAATGCAGTAACTGCGGGGAAAAACATACTGCAAACTACAGAGGCTGTGTGGTGTACAAAGAATTGAAGAGCCGCCTAAACAAACGTATTGCCACAGCACATACATACAACAAAGTCAATTTCTACTCTCCGCAACCGATTTTTCAACCACCCCTAACTGTCCCAAGCACTACTCCAACAATTTCTTTCGCTAGCGCCCTAAAATCCGGACAGAAGTGCCCGCCCCACCGACAAGAACTGCTCATTCCGAACATACACCGACAAACATCCAACAAACACAACAAAGTGGCATCGAAGCTATGATGCTATCCCTACAGCAAAGCATGAAAGACTTTATGACGTTCATGCAAAATACTTTGCAAGAGCTCATGAAAAACCAAAATATCCTGATTCAACTTCTTGTATCTTCAAAATCCCCATAATGGCTTCCCTATGGATATCTCTGTGGAACGCAAATGGCGTTTCACGGCATACACAAGAGCTCACACAGTTCATTTACGAAAAAAACATCGACGTAATGCTACTATCAGAAACGCACCTCACAAATAAAAACAATTTTCATATACCAGGATACTTGTTCTATGGTACAAATCATCCAGATGGTAAAGCTCATGGAGGCACTGGAATACTCATCAGAAATCGCATAAAACACCACCACTTAAACAATTTTGACAAAGACTACTTACAATCTACGTCCATAGCCTTACAACTCAACAATGGTTCAACGACTCTAGCCGCAATCTACTGCCCACCGCGCTTTCCAATCTCTGAGGATCAATTCATGGAATTCTTTAACACACTAGGTGACAGGTTCATCGCAGCGGGTGACTATAACGCAAAGCACACCCATTGGGGATCTCGACTTGTGACGCCAAAGGGTAAGCAATTGTACAATGCGCTTACGAAGCCAGAAAACAAGCTAGACTATGTATCCCCGGGTAAGCCTACATACTGGCCAGCAGACCCAAGAAAAATCCCAGACCTGATCGATTTTGCAATTACTAAACATGTCCCCCGCAACATGGTCACCGCCGAAGCACTAGCAGATTTATCATCAGATCACTCACCTGTTTTTCTAAATATGCTAACTCGCCCCCACATCGTCGACCCACCGTATAGACTCACAAATTTTAGAACAAACTGCCAAGGTATCAAAAGTATGTCTGTTCACACATAGAACTAACGACGGCATTATCTACAAAGGAGGATATAGACAAGTCAACGGAAACTCTTGAAAACATTTTAGTTTCGGCTGCAAAGGCTTCAACCCCGCCAGTGACGTATGCAAAACCAAACTACATCAAAACTAATCGCGAAATCGAGCGGCTGGTATTAGATAAACGACGCCTACGAAGGGATTGGCAGTCTAATAGATCACCAATTACAAAGCACATGCTTAAGATAGCCACACGCAGGCTTACCAATGCTCTCAAACAAGAGGAAAAAAACAGCCAACGTTCATATATCGAGCAACTCTCTCCCACCAGCACTAAGTACCCTCTTTGGAGAGCTCACAGAAACCTAAAGACTCCAATAGCGCCAATTATGCCACTACGAAGTCCCTCTGGCACCTGGTTTCGAAGTGATGAAGAAAGAGCCAGTGCTTTCGCTGACCATTTACAAAATGTATTCCGACCAAATCCCTCTACCAACACATTTATTCTCCCTCCTTTAATAGCAGCCAATCTAGATCCTCAAGAACCCTTTGAATTCCGACCACGTGAACTAGCAAAGGTTATCAAAGAGCAACTGAACCCAAGAAAATCGCCTGGCTACGACCTAATAACTCCAAGAATGCTCATTGAACTCCCAAAGTGTGCTATTCTTCACATCTGCCTGTTGTTCAACGCAATCGCCAAGCTTGGATACTTCCCTCAAAAATGGAAAAAGTCGACCATAGTAATGATTCCAAAGCCAGGAAAAGATAAAACGCAGCCATCATCATATAGACCGATAAGCTTACTAACATGTCTTTCAAAGCTGTTTGAAAAAATGCTACTCCTTCGGATTAGCCCTCATCTTAGAATAAACAACACACTTCCAACACATCAATTTGGCTTTAGAGAAAAACATGGAACCATCGAACAGGTCAACCGAATCACGTCAGAAATTCGTACTGCTTTTGAACATCGAGAATACTGCACAGCCATTTTTCTAGACGTCGCGCAGGCATTTGACAGAGTGTGGCTCGATGGACTTTTGTTTAAAATAATCAAGCTGTTGCCCCAAAACACACATAAGCTACTGAAGTCATACCTATATAACAGAGTGTTTGCAATAAGATGCGATACAAGCACTTCACGCGATTGCGCAATCGAAGCTGGAGTGCCGCAAGGCAGTGTACTGGGTCCAATCTTATACACCCTGTATACGGCGGATTTCCCCATAGACTACAATCTAACAACCTCCACGTTCGCTGATGATACCGCGATACTCAGTCGCTCCAAATGCCCAATAAAAGCCACGGCACTCCTATCCCGACACTTAACATCTGTAGAACGATGGCTTGCCGACTGGAGAATTTCAATAAATGTTCAAAAATGCAAGCAGGTTACCTTTACCTTAAACAAACAAACATGCCCACCACTGGTCTTGAATAACATATGCATTCCACAAGCCGACGAGGTAACATATCTGGGTGTTCATCTGGACAGGCGGCTCACTTGGCGCAAACATATAGAAGCCAAATCGATACATCTTAAACTTAAAGCACGGAACCTCCACTGGCTCATAAATGCTCGCTCTCCACTTAGTCTGGAGTTCAAGGCTCTTCTATACAACTCCGTCTTAAAACCTATCTGGACTTATGGCTCCGAGCTGTGGGGCAACGCATCCAGAAGTAACATAGACATTATTCAGCGAGCACAGTCAAGAATTCTGAGAATTATCACTGGAGCGCCGTGGTACCTTCGGAACGAAAACATACACAGAGACCTAAAAATCAAATTAGTAATCGAAGTAATAGCTGAGAAAAAAACGAAGTATAACGAAAAGCTGACCACCCATACAAATCCCCTCGCAAGAAAACTAATCCGAGTATGCAGTCAAAGCCGGCTGCACCGCAACGACCTCCCAGCCCAGCAATAAACTTATTAGGGCATTAATGAAAAAAAAAACTATCACTAAGTGAAAGTTAATTAAGTTAGATTAAGATTTGAACACTTATTGTTAGTCTCTTAACACAAAGGGAAGATTCAATAAATAATAAAAAAATTAAAAAAAAAAAAAAAAAAAAAAAGCAAGGGCACCATCGGCAATACGCCCTTGCCTCTCTGAGCGTTGGATCTCATTTACAGTTCTACCTCGCATCGGTTTCCCATGGTTTCTTAACCACCGATCCACTCTGAGCCCCTCCTTTTTAAGCTCTGCCAGTGATCTTATTGGGGACGTCAACAGTAACCCACCCATTTGGGAGTTCAGGTTATCCTTCAAAAGTTCTACAAATTCCCCCTCGGCGATCTTGTGTTTTAACTTAAAGTGTAAGTTGTGCATGTCGGCGACATAATCGCTGAAGGACTCGTTATACCCTTGTTTCCTCTCCATTAATTCTTTGATCTTCATTAGATCACTTCCAGTTGTAGAAAAAGCGCTTTTCATTTCCCTGGTGAGCGAATAGTAATCAAAATCATAATCCTCGGCTCGATCCTCCATGAGTTGCCACTCGTCGACTACGATGTTGAAGAGGAGTGGTGACAGCGGGCATCCTTGCCGAATTCCGGTGTTCGTCTGGAAAGGTGCACTAGTTTTTCCATATTCATGAATAAAAGCCGAATATTGTTCTCTGAGGCGAGGCGCCGCTCTAGTTTGCGATCCAGCTTGTGCGTAGGACTCACCTAAATTTGAGGACTTATATTTAAATGGCAAGTGCACAGAGTATTCACCTGTAGGTAATTGGAAGTAGGTGTCAACAAAATGTCTCTCGCAATCAAGCTCTTCGTTATTTTAAGCGCAAACTGCCTCATTGCAGCCCTCTTACTACCAGAACCGGAGAATAACCTCATCCAGACTATCATCACTTTAATTATCCAAGCCACAATGGACTGTCAACGTAGAGGTATTAAAATGGCGTTGACCTCCACCAGAAACCAGCCAAACAAATCTAGTTTTTTGAAGAAGTGGATGTCCGGGAAGGAGCTGTTCAACGCATAACAAATAATAGAACATGCTTGCTCCAATCAGCAAGTCTATACGCTGATGCTCGTTGAAGGAAGGATCCGCTAACCGAATATTGTCTGGAATATTCCATTCTTCTATGTTCAAGACGATGCTGGGTTGACGGTCTGTTATAGTAGGTGTAATGAGTGCAGTGAGCAAAGTGGATTAGCTTGATGTCTGAGATTGTAAGCAAATACCGACTGTAAATCCTTCAGTTGGCACATTTGCCTTGCCGAGACCCAAAACTAGAGCGAACGAGTTATTTTAAGTTAGTTAGGGTTTTGGGTGGTGTTGTTAGTATCGTTCCTGTTAGTGTATGGTCGCCAGTATTAATTCTAGTATTATTGCCAGTTCGGTTGTTGTTGTTATTTTTATTGTTAGTCCTGTGTTGTCCAGTGTTATTATTGTAGCTCCTATACTGTCCGTTATTATTATTTTTTTTTTGTACGCGCGTGTACCACGGCCACACCTTCCGCCCAGCCGACCGAGGGGCGCTGCCGTGTAACGTACCGCTCGAATCGCGGGAAAATAGACGCGATATTGAACACAGTAAAGGACGAGGAAATACATGTATATCTTACTACTAGTAAGATCTACGAATTTGTTAAATACGTTAGTATTGATCGCTTTAAGAACGGCAGAGACTCAGAATTAGAGATAATAGGATATAATCTATTATAGTCAGAACATAATACTCTGTAGGGATCATGCAACTCATAGTTAGATCTAAATTGCCGTAAGGCAAAAAGTAAGAAGTTCTTTTGAACCGATTCAATGCGGTCCGAGTAAACTTCATATTGTGGACTCCAATCAGGTGATCCATACTCGAAGATCGGACGGACTAGAGAAATAAATAAGGTTTTGGTCATGTAAGGATCATCAAATTCCATTGACAACCGTTTTATAAAACCAAGCACACCCCTGGCCTTATTGACAATAGACGAAATATGGTCTGAAAATTTAAGTTTAAATTCCAGAAGAACACCAAGATCATCAATATGTGTTATTCTGTCCAAAGAGCACCCACTTAATGTGTAAGTCGCGTGCATTGAGTTGGCACGACAAAAGGTCATAACTTTACACTTAGAGCCATTTAAGTTTAATACGTTATCACGGCACCAGGTTTGAAAGCAATCTAGATCGGATTGTAAGTCCAAATGGCGAGAAATGACCTTATATTGCAAGCATAATTTTACATCATCAGCGTACATTAGTACACGCGAATGATTTATTATTAAGGGAAGGCCGTTAATATATAATGTAAAAAGGAACGGACCTAGGTGGCTCCCGTGTGGGACACCGGATGTGACTCGAAGAATACAAGAAAGAGAATTTTTAAAGAGGACCCGTTGCGTCCTGTTATTCAGATAACTTAGAATCCAATTTAGGAGATCAACAGGGAAACCTAATAAATCAAGTTTTTTTAATAAAAGTGAATGATTAACAGAGTCGAATGCTTTACAAATATCCGTATAGATGACATCTTTTTAAAGCCCTTTACCATGCTGACATGGTGATATAATTGACCTACAAAGGTGCTGCAAATGAGGAGTGATAACGTTTTCAAAAAGCTTAGGGATAGCAGACAAGTTGGAGATTCCTCTGTAATTGCTTGCATCCGATTTGCTACCTTTTTTATGGAGAGGGATCACAAAGGACTCCTTCCATATATGGGGGAACTGTGTAGATTCCAGAGGTAAGTCAAACAGTTTTAGTAGAGGTATGCACAAGGCTTCCGCACAAAATTTAAGCACACAGCCAGGAATTCCGTCGGGACCTGGCGAATAGACAGGCTTAACTCGCTGAAGATCATAAAGCAGTGAGCTTTCGTTTAAAGTGGGACAGAATATTAAATTCGACTTTGATACCGTGAAGAGTAGGGCCGTTCGGAATAAGGTAACGTAGAATATGTGGTTTGAAAAAACTTGGCAAATAGATCGGCTATTGCCTGATCCGATGCTACCGTAGTATTTTCAAAAAATAGCGAGGACGGGTAACTGGTTGTTTTGCGCTTAGTGTTAACGAAATTATAAAACTGTTTGGGATCCTGTTCGAACTGGAACTTAATATAATATAAATATAATTAATTTAATTATATAAAATAAATAAATTAAATAAACTTGCGACAACGATATGTCGAGCAAGCCGTCAATAAAGTCATGCTGTGCTATAGGCAGGAGAATATTCGACTGTTATTCTGTGGACCACTTAGTGCCTGGTATATTAAAGTCACCTAGAACAACTAGTTGGTCCCTATCGGACAGTCTATTTGAAACGGATTGGATAACGGACAAATGGTTAATATATTCAGAATATTCAGAAGACGGCGGAATGTACGAGCACGTAATATAAACATAGCTATCAGAAAATGACAAGAATTCTAAGTTACGGAACTCGTCAAAAAGTACCTCCTCTGACGTGAGGGTAGACCTAACAGCAATTAGGACTCCACCTCCCCGACTGGAGGGACGATCATGACTGTATACTGTGTACATACCTGGGAAAACTTCGGAGTTAAGTATCTCCGGTTTTAACCCAGTCTCTGTAAACACAATAATATGGGATGCAAAGGAAAGGCTATTTGAATACAAATTAGTTAGCATACTACACAAGCCTCTTACATTTTGATAACAGGTAGTGAGACTAGATTTAAGTTTTTTGAGATAAAGAAGTAGAAATAGTAGAGGAGGATGGGGCAGTTATCTGGGCACGTGTGGGAAGTTTAATTCCCACGGGCCCTTTTTTTTCTATTTTTAATCTTAGCTTCGAACTCTTTCACCACCATACTTTCCGGCCAAAAATCACCAGAACATATGGTCGAGAATAGCTCATTAGGGACAGTTATCTTGAAAGATGAGATATCCCTAGCGTAAGAAAAGTTAAATTTGTCCACATTTATGTTGTCGGCTTTTGTTTTGTCTTGTGAATAAGACAATACATCAGATGATGTTTGATCAGGTTTGTCCTTGACTGTTGTTGTTGGGTTGTCTAAAAGGGTTATTGTTGTCCCTTTGTCCGTTATTGTCATGTTCTCTGCGGCTTTGTGATCCGTCACGATTTGTATAGTTAGTCTGTCTTTGGGTAACGCGGCCTCTTACATTATTCTGGTAGAAGAAACTTTGTACCTCTTGGCATAATTCATATTCTTGTTCTATGGTCTTTGGGTTTTTTGCACGTAATGGATATTTTAAACCAATGAAAAATGCGTTAGGGCACATGTCGTCATAAAGAGTTTGTTTTCTTTACCTCTGTTTCGATATGTTGATGGTCTCTAATTAGTGAAAATAATTGTGCTCTCAATCTAGTTATGCCAAAGAAGCGTTGGCCTATGGTGGAACCATATGGCAATGTTTGTTTCTCCCGTAGAAGCATGGCTTCTGTTTTCTTCGAAGCATATAGTTTGTATAAGTTCTGTTTAATTTTGTATGTAAGTATGTGTGCAAGTCCAATAATTGTCATTCACTTAATGTGTACGCACATAGTTGCAATGTCAACGTTAGTTTATTTCGCTTCCATTCATTGGTACTGTTAGCGATTGACGGGGTCTAACCAATTGAGAGAAATTGCATAAAAAATATTGTTATATGTAATACATGTGGAAAAATAAAATTGTAAGTACGTAATTTCTAGTAAATCTGCTTGGAACAGTGAAGTTTAGCCGACTATCCAAGTCGGGACTATCAACTTCACCACGAATAAGGTTAAAAATAAAGACTGTTTCAAGCATCGTTCTACGTTTAGCTAAGGAGGGTACCTTAATTAACATAAATCTACTTGAATAAGGAGGTAATCTAAGGTTTGCATCCCAATTAAGGCGCCGTAAGGCAAAAAGTAAGAAGTTCTTTTGAACCGATTCAATGCGATCCGAGTAAACTCCATACTCGAGGATCGGACGGACTAGAGCAATAAATAAGGTTATGGTCATGTAAGGATCATCAAATTCCTTTGACCACCGTTTTATAAAACCATGCACACCCCTGGCCTTATTGACAATAGACGAAATATGGTCTGCAAATTTAAGTTTAGGGTCCAGAAGAACATCAGTCGCGTGCATTGAGTTGGCACGACAAAAGGTCATAACTTTACACTTAGAGCCATTTAAGTTTAATACGTTATCACGGCACCAGGTTTGAAAGCAATCTAGATCGGATTGTAAGTCCAAATGGCGAGAAATGTCCTTATATTGCAAGCATAATTTTACATCATCAGCGTACATTAGTACTCGCGAATGATTTATTATTAAGGGAAGGTCGTTAATAAATAAGGTAAAAGGAACGGACCTAGGTGGCTCCCGTGTGGGACACCGGATGTGACTCGGAGAATACAAGAAAGAGAATTTTTAAAGTCCAATTAAATCCAATTTAGGAGATCAACAGGGAAACCTAATAAATCAAGTTTTTTTAATAAAAGTGAATGTTTAACAGAGTCGAATGCTTTACTTATATCCGTATAGATGACATATGTTTGAAGATTATTTTTGAAGCCCTGTACTACGAAGGAGGTTAGCTCCATAAGGTTAGTAGTTGTTGATCTGCGTTTCATGAACCCATGCTGACATGGTGATATAATTGACCTACAAAGATGCTGCAAATAAAAAGTGATAACGTTTTCATAAAGCTTAGGGATAGCAGTCAAGTTGGAGATTCCTCTGTAATTGCTTGCATCCGATTTGCTACCTTTTTTATGGAGAGGGATCACAAAGGACTCCTTCCATATATGGGGGAACTGTGTAGATTCCACAGATAAGTTAAGCGGTTTTAGTAGAGGTTTGCACAAGGCTTCCGCACAGAATCTAAGCACACAGCCAGGAATTCCGTCGGGACCTGGCGAATAGACAGGCTTAACTCGCTAAAGATCATAAAGCAGTGAGCTTTCGTTTAAAGTGGGGCAGAATACTAAATTCGACTTTGATACCGCGTAAGAGTAAGGCCGTTCGGAATGAGGTAACGTAAAATATGTAGTTTGAAAAAACTTGGCAAATAGATAGGCTATTGCCTGATCCGATTTTACCGTAGTATTTTCAAAAAAAAGCGAGGACGGGTAACTGGTTGTTTGCGCTTAGTGTTAACGAAATTATAAAACTATTTGGGATCCTGTGCGAACTGGAACTTACAACGGTTTAAATAATTACATTTTAAATAATTCTTTTAACACTGAGCATTAGGCACGGTAAAATTTAACCGAGCACTTACATATTTAGAAAATATAGATTGAGAACCGGTATTTTTAAATTTTATATAAAGTCTGGACCTAACATTTCTTAGATGTGTCAACTCTTTATTAAACCAAGGAGGTTTGTTAGAGATAGACGGATAGTACATCGGAACACAAAAGTTGAAAAATGATTTAATTGCAGTATACAAAATATTTATGGCATCGGCCATTATATGGATGGTATGGATCTTCTGGTTGACTAAGAGGTGCTACTCTAGTCAGAAACACACTTTCAGGACTTGTAACAAAACATAGATCCAATAAACGACCAAGAGAATTTCGAATAAATTTAACTTGCGACAACGATATGTCGAGAAAGCCGTCAATAAAGTCATGCTGTGCTATAGACAGGAGAATATTCAACTGTTATTCTGTGGACCACTTAGTGCCTGGTATATTACAGTCACCTCGAACAACTAGTTGGTTCCTATCGGACAGTCTATTTGAAACGGATTGGATAGCGGACAAATGGTTAATATATTCAGGAAATTCAGAAGACGGCGGAATGTACGAGCACGTAATATAAACATAGCTATCAGAAAATGACAGCTTTACGCATAAGAATTCTAAGTTACGAAATTCGTCAAAAAGTACCTCCTCTGACGTGAGGGTAGACCTAACAGCAATTAGGACTCCACCTCCCCGCCTGGAGGGTCGATCATGCCTGTATACTGGGTACATACCTGTGAAAACTTCGGAGTTAAGTATCTCTGGTTTTATCACCACTTTTATGTTGTCGGCTTTTGTTTTGTCTTGTATATAAGACAATACATCAGATGATGTTTGATCAGGTTGATTTAATTATTGATGTTTTTCCTATTCTGTCCGTGACTGTTGTTGTTGGGTTGTCTAAAAGGGTTATTGTTGTCCCTTTGTCCGTTATTGTCATGTTCTTTGCGGCTTTGTGATCCGTCACGATTTGTATAGTTAGTCTGTCTTTGGGTAACGCTACCTCTTACTTTATTCTGGTAGAAGAAACTTTGTACCTCTTGGCATATTTTATATTCTTGTTCTATGGTCTTAGGGTCAAATGGTCAAATGATTGTGCGTAATGGATCTTTTAAACCAATAAAAAATGCGTTAGGGCACATGTCGTCATAAAGAGTTCGTTTTTTTTTAGCTCTGTTTCGATATGTTGATGGTCTCTAATTAGTGAAAATAATTGTGCTCTTAATCTAGTTATGCCAAAGAAGCGTTGGCCTATGGTGGAACCATATGGGAATGTTTGTTTCTCCCGTAGAAGCATGGCTTCTGTTTTTTTCGAAGCATATAGTTTGTATAAGTTCTGTTTAATTTCGTCCCAAGCCAATCTAGTATTTTACAGATTTAATCCCCCATCTGCCTTGCCTATAATCATATTCCTTATATGAAAGGCGCTTCCACAATCTTCGTCAGCATTTTCCCTGCTCCTTTCTGTTGTGAAACTTTGTATCTTTGACAACACAGGCACCCTTTTACGAATTTGTTGACGGAAGTATCGGTCTCTCACACTTTTTAATGTCTTGAAGGTTCCCAGGTGTTCTGCTTCTGCCGTGTTATGGTTCTCCGCGAGCACCTGTTGTAGCAGCGCATCCGCTACTGCGTTTAATTTTCCTTTCCTGTACTTCACCTCAAATTGGAATGACTGCAGTCCGAGTATCCATCGTGCCACTCTTCCTGAGGGACTTTCTATCGAATTCAACCACTTTAGAGCCATGTGGTCTGTCACTACTATGAAGCGATAGCCTTCCAAGTACATCTTGTACTTGTTTATCCCCCAATATATCGCCAGACACTCTTTTTCTGTTGCGCTGTAGTTCCGTTCCACCGGGCTCAGTTTCCTGCTTGCATAGGATATAACATGTTCTCCGTCTGACCCGTCCTGTGTCAATACCGCTCCTATTCCCAGGTAGGTGGCGTCGGTCTGGAGCTTAAACTGACGTGTAAAGTCTGGACATGCCAGCACAGGTGCGCTCGTCAGACTCTCCTTCAGGATGGTGAAGGATGCTTGGTGTTCCGGATTCCACTCGAACTTCTGCCCTTTTCTAGTCAGGTTCTGGAGTGCCACGGCCTTCTCCGTAAAATTCTGTTTGAACCGTCTGTACCCCTTCCTGTAGTCTTTTCATGTGCTCCTTCTTATTCCGCCCGATAACGACGATATCGTCCAAGTATTGTAACGAACTGTTTTTGTTTGACTGCTCGCTACGGAATACGTGCGGCTAGCTCAGTAGATTTTGTGCGTTCGTCCCACCAAATTTATAATATAACGTCTTGGGTCTTTATTCGTACTTAGTTTTACAATGTAATCTGATTGTCCAGACGTCTCTGCTCTCCCGTCGTAGAGTCGGACCCTCGCCTGGTACTGCCGCGGACGCACGTGTGCGGGTGGCGAGAAGAAAGGCCAAGGGCTTACGGAAGCGTCACCGTTCTCAGACTAGGGTGAACAATTGGCGGGCTCTCAAAGGCCCAGTGAAAGACGAATGTTCCACCCCACCTTTTCTCTCCTGCCGGTGCGGTCGGACCTGGGTGGTCTGCTCGGCGGCCTGGTTCCGCTGTCTCGCCGCTCTCGTCGTCCTGGGTGGCGCGGACCGTGACGCTGGGTCCCGTGACTTGGGCTAAGGATTTGTCGTCGTACGCGGACTTACGGTAGCTAACGGCTGCGATCCCCAAGGCAAACGCCTGGTGGAACCCCACGTCTGCTCGCACTGGTGGCGCCGGTACCACGCCTGCTCGGATCGCATGGACGCACCAGGCTATCGCCGGGTTCACGTACGCAGTCGACACAGTCGACCGGGTCTACACCACAATTCCCGTCGCCTATTTGGGACCCTCTTCGGTCTCGCCTGTTGAATACCTCCGGGCTACCCGTGCTTCGTCGTATTGGACGTCAGCTACCTGCGTCTCAATTCGGAGACTTTCCCTGTCCTGGACGTCTTGACGTAGCGATCTTGCTCCTTATTGACTACCACGGCTGTAGCTCTTCTGCTGACTTCGTTCTTCACTTGTTCACTGGAATACTTGTTCTCATTGACTGTCCCGCTTCCAGCGTTCGGCCTGCTTATATAGGCCTTCTTTAACGGTTCATCCCTCTGGTGTCCAGTCTCCGGATCCAAAGTCCACGGTTTTACCGTTGGCCCGGTCCAAATCACCTTCCATCACCTTCCACTGAAAAAGACCCCGTCCTGGTACCGTGAAGGCTGGTACGGCCGACTGTCTTCTTCCATGGGAATCTGCCAATATCCTGACTTGAGGTCGATCGTGCTTATGAACATTGCCTCCCTTAGCTGGTCCAGGATATAGTTCATTCTGGGCACTGGATAGGCGTCCTTTTCCGTTTTATCGTTCAACAACCTGTAGTCTATGGACATCCTCCACTCGTTGTTCTCAGTACCACCGGTGCACTATATGGACTTCGGGACGGTTCTATTAGCCCTAACGCTAGTAGTTCATCTACCTGGTCGTTGATGATCGCCTGTTGCTTCGGGTTCCTCGGGTAATACCTTTGTTTGATCGGCTTCTCGTCTTTTACATATCTTATGTTTCGTAATGTTACTCACACCCTCAATTCCTTTGAATACTGGCCTGTGTGTCTCCAGAAACGTTTGTACTGCTCCATCCGTAGGTTCCTCCCCTTCCTCGTCGGTCGCACTGCCCTCAGGGTTTCTCTCGCTCTCCTTGTTGCCGGCTGTCGTTATATCCAGCTCCAGTTCGCCACCGTAATACACTACCGGCTCCGGCCAGGAAGACCATCCCGAGCAGTACCCCTCCTGATACGTGTGCCAGTACCATGAACGATATGTGGAAAGATCTCCCTCCGAACCTGATTGCTGCCGTAAACTTTCCCACCGCTTTCTGCTTCACTCCCTTGGCCAGCGTTATCTCGGATCATTCTCCGCTCCGTTCTCCGGTCTCTGTACCTGCCCATACTTATCGCACTCTGTTACGCTCCCGTGTCCACGACGCGGGGATGAACACGCTCCGTGTTCGTCATCTTGCTTCCTATCCTTGTATTGGCCATTATCTGGAATCTGTCGCAGCTCAACTGGTCTCCCGTTGCTGGCTTTTGTGTCGCCGCCTGAGCCGCCAACTTCACCAGCTCAGGCCTCCGGCGTTTCCCGACCCCGCTCTGTAGCACTCTGTCGTTCTGACCCCGTTTCTTCCGCAGTCCCAGCAGAACAGCCTCGGCGGATTGTAACAGGCACTCGCCGCGTCTTGTTCCGCCACACCGCATGCAGATGTCCGACTGTACTTGCTGTTGCCTAGGTTGCTCGACCCTTGTTTGGCCTTCGGATGCTTCTATCTCCTCTACTTCTTCCGCCAACTTCAGGAACTGTGTAAGCGTTTCAAACCCTGCTCTGCGCGTGTATAGTTTTATCTTGTTTCTACAGTTCCAGTAGATCCGATCGAGATTTTGTTCCTCCGATAGCCTAGTGAACCGCATCAGTTTCCGCAAGCTCATCGCATACTCCCGCACCGGTTCCGACTCCCGCTGCCGCAGTTGTGTGATCTGCATTTCAACCTGTTCCTCATATCTTGGTGGAAAGAAGTATTCCAGGAGTTTCGTCGTCAGCTCTGCCCAGCTGTTTATCTTGGATGGTGTGGTTATTGTAAGGTAGCTTGTCGTTGATCTCGGCCTAAAAGTAGGCACTTAATTAGGTCGTTCTTAAGGTCGGGAAAAATGTTAATTAGGCTGTCATGTAGAACATTTCTCCAACTGCATTTTTGGAGTTCAGACTCGGGGTCCCAACCCGAAGCGGTAGCCACTGGGCATTAATTGAGTTTAAACGAGCGAGCAAGAAAGTGCATCCGAGCTATCCCAAAATAAACAAGATAGAACGCTATAGTCGGGTTCCCCGACTATCTGATACCCGTTACTCAGCTGGTAAAAGTGCGAAGGGAAATTACAACACTGACCGTTTTTGGGCGGTTTGTGGGCGTTAAAGTGGGCGTGGCAAAACGTGAAAAAATATCAAAACATTTTTTAAATGGCGGTTTGTGGGCGTTAGAGTGGGCGTGGCAACATGAATCGACAAACTTGCGCTGCGTATATGTCTCTGGAGTCTGTATGCTTATTCTCAACTTTCTAGCTTTTATAGTTCCTGAGATCTCGACGTTCATACGGACGGACAGACAGACGGACAGACAGACGGACAGACGGACAGACGGACAGACAGACGGACGGACAGACGGACATGGCCAGATCGACTCGGCTATTGATCCTGATCAAGAATATATATACTTTATATGGTCGGAAACGCTTCCTTCTGCCTGTTACATACTTTTCAACGAATCTAGTATACCCTTTCACTCTACGAGTAACGGGTATAAATATAGTGATCTCTCAAAATTACAAAAAAAAAGAGAAATTGACAATTCAACCAAAACTCACAAATTTCGATCGAGAAGAAAACCCTGTGAATCGGAAAATTTATATTTCGTTAACTTTAGTGCCAACCCCTAGAGGGTAAGTTTTGTGCGTGTGTTGTGGTTTAGAATTTTTTTGTTAAGGGCATAAAATTACAGGTGGCACCTAGAAGAATATTATATTTCAAAAAAATAACCATTGAGGCCAGTGAGACCAATGAGGGAAGCATAAATTGCCGACCAGGAGGTCTATTTCTGGATTTCATCAGTCAGCAGCGCCACCGTTAAGCGCAAAAACATTATTTTATTGAATTCACTATCTTTACATTATCTACATCTATACATATTCTACCTTACACCGCTTTACACCTGACCGACTGCTTGTTAAGCAGATCGGCAACCAGACAAGCAGATCAGAAAAAGTTATTCCGATCGGAAAAATAAATTCCGCCCTATGTTGGGAAACTAATTTAAGTTATTTTTGTAAGAGAAATAGTATTCATTTAGGGCAATTCCTTTCTTTTCTTTCCTTCTCCCTTTATCCCATTTTCCTTCCTCTTCCCACATAAGCAAGAGCCCGCCTAAAGTGGCGTGAGTACAAGAAGGAAGTAAAAAGAAGAGAGAGAGTACCGCAGTAGGAGAGCGGCTCAAAAGAGCAGATCGAAAATAATTAGCTCTCTTAGGATTAAAAGGCGGTGTAAGCTGATTTCTCTTTCACAGGCAACCACTTGAAGCGCTTCATCGTGGGAAATCCAAAGTGAGTAATTTAAATTGTTTTACATAAATGAGAAAGCAGCTGCCGCAAAAGAAAATCAAATAATTAGCTTCTGCGGCGCTACTTGTTTCCAAGACCATTGTTTATCAATAATAAATTCGAAAAAATAAGAAATTTAAAATTGAAATGGAAAGTGCTCATGTTTAAAAATTACCCTTGCCCCAATCTTCGCTTTTCTAAAACCTTAAAAGAATAAAAACAAAAAATTTAAAAATTAAAATACACATCCCTATATACCCTACTTTCCCTATTCTTAATGCCCTGCCGAGCGTAAATATTCCTTTTTTTAAGCAAACAAAAAACTTGACATTTTTACATACATATCTGTTGCGATAATATCTACATGAACGCCACAGTCCAAAAAGTCTTTTAACAATTTAAATCTAGATGTTTAAAATTTGTAAGTTAGGGTAATCATTTAGGATATGTTGTCTAAACCTGTTCCAATTAAAACATTGTCAGTTTTTAAGTTTATTCTATGTTAAAAATTAAATGTTATAATGTTTAAATCCGAGTAAATCTCTCTAGGGGTGCCATGCGGCGTCGGAAGGTGTGTATCTACCCTCAATATGTAGAGTAGAGTTAATATGTAAGTAAAGTATATACATTGTGACACTTTGTCACATAAATGATAATAAGCACAAATAATATCAAAAGACCACCAACACCTACATACACACTCCAGCTCTTGAAATACGATCTAACGCTTATACATAAGCCGATCGCGGAGCGTGAGAATGCTGAGCATGCACTTTGCAGCTCAAGTGGTCAAGCTATACACAAGCTATGTATGCCCTCTGCATACACATGTATATGTATACAATATAACAAACACATAGTCTTAAGCATACCATGTACGGGTAGCTGTACCCAAGAACAGCAATATGAATTCATTCAAATAAAGCGATTCAAACAGAGCAGATGCTATGAGCTCTGTCAACCAAATCTAACTTACCAATTCTAAATTACAACTAAAAGTTATCTGAATACCTATTCCAACTACCAAATATTACATGGCGACCGTGACTCGGTCTCGAGTCTGTCTCTGTGTCGTGTGTGTGTGGATAAGGATTGTATAAAAATTGTGAATTAAAATGTGCAATTAATACACAGAAACAAGTGTTCCATTAAAACAAATAACACACAAAACACACAGACACAGACGACAATTGATGGCAGACGAGCCACATTATTTCCAAAATGGGTTCTACTGAATCAAAAGTAGATCACCCAACTGCCAATGTAATTAATGAAGTAAAAATAATTGATCACAAAGATGAACTACAAAATATATCCATCTTGTTAATGATTATGACTGTCATATCAATTTTGAGTTTGACCCTTAAGATTTATCAGGAACATAATAAACGACTTAAGAAAAGATATCAGAGCCGTGCAGATGGCCTAGACAAGATATAAACTGTACTTACGAAATAAAACAATATAGATATGACTACAGAATATAAACAACAGTATAGAATACCATTTTTATCAAGGAAATAATCTAGACATAATCTAGATATTCAAATACCTGAAGATTTGCATTCATTGATTAATATAGATGAAAACAAATTACAAAACCTTGAGGAGTCTAAAGGTAATATCGACATTGAAATCGAAAGCGATATTGAGTCGTTACCAGAAGACATTGAAATACGAAACCAAAATGCCAGACCAAATTGAGAAAGATAGAGAATATGTTCGACAATTGTCGACAACAATACCAGAATTCGATGGCAAAAAGTCATCATTGACACGCTTTATAACAGCGTTAAGAATAACAGATAGAACAAAGGGAACTCAGGAAGATCTAGCAGTAGAAATAATAAAATCAAAAATAATAGGACCAATTTTATACAAAGTAACAAATGAAACAACCATCAGAGGCATCATTGACATACTTAATAGTAATGTAAAAGGTGAATCAGCCGAAGTTGTAAAAGCAAAGTTACTAAATATTAAACAGAAAGGGAAGACAACTTCCCAATACACCACTGAAATTGACAATTTGCGAAAGGAATTAGAAACAATATATATTGACTTAGGCCTTTCAGCCGAAATTGCGGATAACTTCGCAACTAAAGAGTCAATACAAGCAATGACCAAAAATTGTGAATACGAAAAGCTACGAATAATACTCGAAGCTGGTAATTACAATACATTCAGTGATGCAGCAGGAAAATACATACACTGCTGCACTGAAATGACAGGCAGTCCCAGTAGCGTCCTATATTTCAACAATGGACAACAAAACTACAGGGGAAATAACAACTATCCCGGCCATTACCGAGGCCGAGGCCGAGGTTACCGCGGTGGTTACAATACCAATTACAACAACAGAGGTAACTTCAGAGGAAATTACAGAGGAAACAACCGAGGAAGGAATAATTCCAACCGAGGTAATAGACAAAATCAAAATAACAACAACAACCACAATGTCCGAGCAATCGAAGCTGCTAGTACATCACAAAATGCTACAGCTTCGGGAAACTAAATAAGTCGGTTCACACAATCAATCTTAATTTCAACATTTTTATACATGTGCATAATAATAATACGAATACAAAATTAACATTTTTAATAGATACAGGAGCAGATATTTCACTTATCAAAAACAGTTCAGATAATTTCCAAGACATAGACCAAAACACAATAACAAACATTTTTGGAGTTGGAGAAGGTTCAACAACCTCTCTAGGTCTAGTAAACATAGAACTAGCAACAAATAATTACATAATTCCACATAATTTCCACATAGTTAATTCTAATTTCCCAATACCCACCGATGGAATCATCGGAATAGACTTTATAAAGAAATACAATTGCAAATTAGATTTTAATACAGAAGAAGACTGGTTAATTTTGCGACCAGACAATATCACCTGTCCAATAAACGTACCAATAACACATACAATAGGCAATAACTCAACGTTATTACCAGCCCGATCCGAAGTAGTCCGACTAATTAAATTAAATACATCCGATGAACAGATCCTCATTCCTAATCAAGAAATAGACACAGGCATCTTTATTGCAAATACAATAACGACTAGTAAAAACACAGTAATTCGTATAATAAACACAACCAAAAGAAACCAAATAATAAATATTGATAAGATACAATTTGAAAGTCTTAACAAATATGAAATTGTAAAAACAATTGATAACGAAAGAAATGAACATATTTTACAAAAATTAAACAAAAATAGTAGAACCAGCCGTATCTGAATACAACAGCCCATTGCTACTAGTACCGAAGAAATCATTACCAGGTTCCGCAACAAAACGATGGCGACTGGTAATCGATTATAGACAAATTAATAAAAAGCTCTTATCAGACAAATTTCCACTTCCAAGAATAGACGATATTCTTGATCAATTAGGACGAGCAAGATACTTCTCGTGCCTAGACTTAATGTCAGGATTCCATCAAATAGAACTAGATGAAAAATCAAGAAACGTAACGTCATTTTCAACGAGCAACGGCTCCTATCGCTTCACGCGATTACCCTATGGTTTAAAAATTGCGCCCAACTCATTCCAAAGAATGATGACAATGGCATTTTCTGGATTAGAACCTTCACAGGCATTCCTGTATATGGATGACTTAATAGTCATCGGTTGTTCCGAAAATCATATGATCAAAAATTTTACTAACGTCTTTGACCTATGTAGGAAAAATAACCTAAAACTACACCCAGACAAATGTTCATTCTTCATGCACGAAGTGACTTTTCTAGGTCATAAGTGTACTGATCGTGGTATTTTGCCAGATGATAAGAAATACGAAGTCATTGACAAATACCCCGTCCCTACGGACGCAGACAGCGCAAGAAGATTCATTGCATTTTGCAATTATTATAGACGTTTCATCAAAAATTTTTCTGGCTACTCTTGTCACATAACAAGGTTATGTAAAAAGAATGTAAAATTCGAATGGACTTCAGAATGCCAAAATGCATTCACATATCTCAAACAATCATTAATACAACCCACGTTATTACAATACCAATTCAGCAAAGAATTTGCATAATAACAATGCAAGTAAACAACTGCGGCAGTATTAACAAACATACATGAATACAATACAGTAGCATATGCTCTCGCAGCTCACTAAAAAAGTAACAAAAAATACAGACAAAATAGCGAAACACGGAAAATATCAACAAAAATGCAAACATCGTAAAAAAATAGCTAACATACCTCTCAATGAAAATCTACCAAACCACTAGAATGAACTGATTAGAAAAAGAGTTCACAGTAAATATTAAAGAAAGATAATCATGTAGCCGATGCGTTATCAAGAATAACCATCGATGAATTAAAAAATATGCAAAAACAAGTCTTGAAAGTCACTACAAGACAACAGAGTAGACAAAACCACTGCGCAGTAAATGAAAAAGAACAAGAAATTTTGCCAAGGCAAATACTTGAAAATGCTTCTAAGCCCAACGTATATGAAGTCATCAATAATGACGATGTACGAAAAACAGTGACCTTGCATATAACTGACACATTATGTTTCTTAAAACATGGTAAGAAAATTATTGCAAGAATTGAGATTAGCGACCTATATACTAATGGAACTCTCGACTTAGGTCAGTTCTTCCACAGGCTTGAAAAAGAAGCCGGTATACTTGGTATCAGCCAACTCAAAATGGCACCGAGCGGAAAGATCTTTGAATTAATTTCAACTGAAACTTTCAAAAATATGGGCAATAAATTTTTAAAACAAATAAGAGTAGCGCTACTCAAGCCGGTGACCACAATATCTGATGATATTGAAAAAGAAGCAATACTGTCTACATTTCACAATGATCCTATTCAAGGAGGTCATACTGGCATTTCAAGAACGCTAGCGAAAATCAAAAGACATTACTATTGGAAAGGGATGACAAATATCATATCTCAGTACATACGTAAGTGTCCAGAATGTCAGAAAGCAAAAACAACAAAGCACATAAACCCCTTTAACAACTACAGACACACCAACTAAAGCATTTGACAAAGTCATTATTGACACAGTTGGACCATTACCCAAATCAGACAATGGTCATGAATACATAATTACTTTAATATGTGATCTGACCAAATACCTTGTTGCTATCCCCATAGCAAACAAAAGTGCTAGTACAGTAGCCAAGGCTATATTCGAATCATTCATTCTCAAATACGGTCCGATGAAGACGTTCATCACCGATATGGGAACAGAATATAGAAACACAATCATGAACGAACTTTGTAAGTATTTGAAAATAAACAATCTTACATCAACAGCTCACCACCATCAAACACTTGGTACGGTAGAGAGAAGCCACAGAACACTAAATGAATATCTACGTTCATACATATCAGTCGATAAAACTGATTGGGACGTATGGCTTAACTCTTTCGTATATTGTTTCAATACTACACCATCAATGGCACATAACTATTGTCCATATGAATTAGTATACAGTAAAACACCTAATTTACCTAAAGAATAAAGCATTAAAAATAACATAGACCCTATATACAACATAGATAATTACGCAATAGAATCTAGGTACAGATTAGAAATGGCATATAAAAGAGCCAGAATAATGTTAGAAAACCATAAACGTAAAAATAAGGAATACTACGATAGGAAAGTACTAGATAAGGAATTAATAATTAACGATAAAGTTCTTTTAAGAAATGAAACAGGACATAAACTAGACAATAGATATTTAGGACCATATATAGTAGTAGGAATAGAAGAACCGAACAATATAATAATAAAAGATGATAAAAACAAAACTCAAAAGGTTCATAAGGATAGACTAAAAACTTTTAACGAATAACGTAATTTTTCATTAAATAACAAATAAATACGAAACATTTAAACTCTCAATTTTATTCAAAAGAAAACACAAATTATTCTTATCATCATCATGCAACCATATCAACAGAATATGGTAATGATGACAATAATATACAAAAATTAAAAATACAAAAAATTTCATGAATTTACGAATTTACAAAGAGATACAATATTTTTTTAATCTACACAATACATATAAATAAATAACAAATCAAAATACAATTTTATATACACAAAACAAAAAAATTTAAATGTATATTATAAAAAAAAAAAAAAAAACATTCTTGGAATCGAACGTCGGCGAGTGCAGACGTGTTTCTTTCAAGCTACGAATAGCAAGTTCTAAAAACTACAACAGTATAGTGAAAGTTAAACACAAAGTGTAAAGTGCAGTTTGCACAACTAACAATTATTGACTATAGTAATTATTTACTAAAATAAATAATTATTCCATATTGTTCTGGTAATTGTTATATGTGGACTTAGAACAATGAATCAAAACGACATACGTTCTCAGCGACAATGTGAACAAGACGAGCGCCGGCTCTCTTTACAACGCAACAATGCATACTTTTCTTTCGTCTCACCGCAAATCGGTGATCGAGCACCCTCACCTTCAACTAACTCGAAACTTTTGCCCTCAGAGAACGACAGACCGCGTTCTTGCTCTCCCTCTCTGCCTGCTTCGGCTCACAAGTCGTGGAGCGAAGAGACCGCCTCTCCTACCCCGCTCCTCTCGCAGCGCCAAACGACCGTCCCGGGTAACTGTAACACTGCAATAACGAGTGCAGTGACCTCACTGGCAACTGTCACTGCTACCACAACAACAACTTCGTCAGCGGCCCAACTAATTATCGCTGTGCCAGCTGTAAATAATTCAGCAGCACTGACCGTTTGCAACAACAATTATGCACGCAAAGAAGAATCAAAACAAAAGCAGAAGTCGATTTCGACTGTGCAGACTGGCATGGATCGCTACATCCAAATCAAGAGAAAGCTCAGCCCTCAAAACAATAAGGCAGGTAATCAACCCAAAATCAATCGAACCAACAACGGCAATGAAAACTCTGCAGTAAATAATTCAAACCGATATGCTATCTTGGCTGATTCTGCGACCGAACAACCCAACGAAAAAACGGTAGGGGAACCAAAAAAGACCAGGCCTCCACCAATTTTCATACGAGAACAAAGTACAAATGCACTTGTAAATAAACTCGTTGCTTTGATTGGTGACAGCAAATTCCACATTATCCCACTTAAAAAAGGAAATATTCATGAAATAAAACTACAGATCCAAACAGAAGCAGATCACCGTATAGTGACTAAATACCTAAATGATGCTGGTAAAAACTACTACACATACCAATTAAAAAGTTGCAAAGGGCTACAGGTAGTACTTAAGGGAATTGAAGCAACAGTGACACCAGCTGAGATAATTGAGGCTCTGAAGGCCAAAAACTTTTCTGCAAAGACAGCTATTAATATTTTAAACAAAGACAAAGTTCCGCAGCCACTATTCAAAATAGAACTCGAACCAGAGCTCCAGGCACTAAAGAAAAACGAAGTGCACCCAATATACAATTTACAGTACTTGCTACATCGGAGGATCACCGTGGAGGAGCCGCACAAACGTATCAATCCAGTTCAATGTACTAATTGCCAAGAATACGGCCACACCAAGGCATACTGCACCCTTAAGTCCGTATGTGTTGTCTGTAGCGAACCTCATACTACCGCAAACTGCCCCAAAAACAAGGACGATAAGTCTGTGAAGAAATGCAGTAACTGCGGGGAAAAACATACTGCAAACTACAGAGGCTGTGTGGTGTACAAAGAATTGAAGAGCCGCCTAAACAAACGTATTGCCACAGCACATACATACAACAAAGTCAATTTCTACTCTCCGCAACCGATTTTTCAACCACCCCTAACTGTCCCAAGCACTACTCCAACAATTTCTTTCGCTAGCGCCCTAAAATCCGGACTAGAAGTGCCCGCCCCACCGACAAGAACTGCTCATTCCGAACATACACCGACAAACATCCAACAAACACAACAAAGTGGCATCGAAGCTATGATGCTATCCCTACAGCAAAGCATGAAAGACTTTATGACGTTCAAGCAAAATACTTTGCAAGAGCTCATGAAAAACCAAAATATCCTGATTCAACTTCTTGTATCTTCAAAATCCCCATAATGGCTTCCCTATGGATATCTCTGTGGAACGCAAATGGCGTTTCACGGCATACACAAGAGCTCACACAGTTCATTTACGAAAAAAACATCGACGTAATGTTACTATCAGAAACGCACCTCACAAATAAAAACAATTTTCATATACCAGGATACTTGTTCTATGGTACAAATCATCCAGATGGTAAAGCTCATGGAGGCACTGGAATACTCATCAGAAATCGCATAAAACACCACCACTTAAACAATTTTGACAAAAACTACTTACAATCTACGTCCATAGCCTTACAACTCAACAATGGTTCAACGACTCTAGCCGCAGTCTACTGCCCACCGCGCTTTCCAATCTCTGAGGATCAATTCATGGAATTCTTTAACACACTAGGTGACAGGTTCATCGCAGCGGGTGACTATAACGCCAAGCACACCCATTGGGGATCTCGACTTGTGACGCCAAAGGGTAAGCAATTGTACAATGCGCTTACGAAGCCAGAAAACAAGCTAGACTATGTATCCCCGGGTAAGCCTACATACTGGCCAGCAGACCCAAGAAAAATCCCAGACCTGATCGATTTTGCAATTACTAAACATGTCCCCCGCAACATGGTCACCGCCGAAGCACTAGCAGATTTATCATCAGATCACTCACCTGTTTTTCTAAATATGCTAACTCGCCCCCACATCGTCGACCCACCGTATAGACTCACAAATTTTAGAACAAACTGGCCAAGGTATCAAAAGTATGTCTGTTCACACATAGAACTAACGACGGCATTATCTACAAAGGAGGATATAGACAAGTCAACGGAAACTCTTGAAAACATTTTAGTTTCGGCTGCAAAGGCTTCACCCCCGCCAGTGACGTATGCAAAACCAAACTACATCAAAACTAATCGCGAAATCGAGCGGCTGGTATTAGATAAACGACGCCTACGAAGGGATTGGCAGTCTAATAGATCACCAATTACAAAGCACATGCTTAAGATAGCCACACGCAGGCTTACCAATGCTCTCAAACAAGAGGAAAAAAACAGCCAACGTTCATATATCGAGCAACTCTCTCCCACCAGCACTAAGTACCCTCTTTGGAGAGCTCACAGAAACCTAAAGACTCCAATAGCGCCAATTATGCCACTACGAAGTCCCTCTGGCACCTGGTTTCGAAGTGATGAAGAAAGAGCCAGTGCTTTCGCTGACCATTTACAAAATGTATTCCGACCAAATCCCTCTACCAACACATTTATTCTCCCTCCTTTAATAGCAGCCAATCTAGATCCTCAAGAACCCTTTGAATTCCGACCATGTGAACTAGCAAAGGTTATCAAAGAGCAACTGAACCCAAGAAAATCGCCTGGCTACGACCTAATAACTCCAAGAATGCTCATTGAACTCCCAAAGTGTGCTATTCTTCACATCTGCCTGTTGTTCAACGCAATCGCCAAGCTTGGATACTTCCCTCAAAAATGGAAAAAGTCGACCATAGTAATGATTCCAAAGCCAGGAAAAGATAAAACGCAGCCATCATCATATAGACCGATAAGCTTACTAACATGTCTTTCAAAGCTGTTTGAAAAAATGCTACTCCTTCGGATTAGCCCTCATCTTAGAATAAACAACACACTTCCAACACATCAATTTGGCTTTAGAGAAAAACATGGAACCATCGAACAGGTCAATCGAATCACGTCAGAAATTCGTACTGCTTTTGAACATCGAGAATACTGCACAGCCATTTTTCTAGACGTCGCGCAGGCATTTGACAGAGTGTGGCTCGATGGACTTTTGTTTAAAATAATCAAGCTGTTGCCCCAAAACACACATAAGCTACTGAAGTCATACCTATATAACAGAGTGTTTGCAATAAGATGCGATACAAGCACTTCACGCGATTGCGCAATCGAAGCTGGAGTGCCGCAAGGCAGTGTACTGGGTCCAATCTTATACACCCTGTATACGGCGGATTTCCCCATAGACTACAATCTAACAACCTCCACGTTCGCTGATGATACCGCGATACTCAGTCGCTCCAAATGCCCAATAAAAGCCACGGCACTCCTATCCCGACACTTCTGTAGAACGATGGCTTGCCGACTGGAGAATTTCAATAAATGTTCAAAAATGCAAGCAGGTTACCTTTACCTTAAACAAACAAACATGCCCACCACTGGTCTTGAATAACATATGCATTCCACAAGCCGACGAGGTAACATATCTGGGTGTTCATCTGGACAGGCGGCTCACTTGGCGCAAACATATAGAAGCCAAATCGACACATCTTAAACTTAAAGCAAGGAACCTCCACTGGCTCATAAATGCTCGCTCTCCACTTAGTCTGGAGTTCAAGGCTCTTCGATACAACTCCGTCTTAAAACCTATCTGGACTTATGGCTCCGAGCTGTGGGGCAACGCATCCAGAAGTAACATAGACATTATTCAGCGAGCACAGTCAAGAATTCTGAGAATTATCACTGGAGCGCCGTGGTACCTTCGGAACGAAAACATACACAGAGACCTAAAAATCAAATTAGTAATCGAAGTAATAGCTGAGAAAAAAACGAAGTATAACGAAAAGCTGACCACCCATACAAATCCCCTCGCAAGAAAACTAATCCGAGTATGCAGTCAAAGCCGGCTGCACCGCAACGACCTCCCAGCCCAGCAATAAACTTATTAGGGCATTAATGAAAAAACTATCACTAAGTGAAAGTTAATTAAGTTAGATTAAGATTTGAACACTTATTGTTAGTCTCTTAACACAAAGGGAAGATTCAATAAATAATAAAAAAAGCAAAAAAGCAAAAATATAAAATAATGAAAAAAAAAAAAATAATAATTTTTTAAAAATGACTACATATATTACGTCATTTCTTTAAAAAGGGAGGTGTAGTGTATCTACCCTCAATATGTAGAGTAGAGTTAATATGTAAGTAAAGTATATACATTGTGACACTTTGTCACATAAATGATAATAAGCACAAATAATATCAAAAGACCACCAACACCTACATACACACTCCAGCTCTTGAAATACGATCTAACGCTTATACATAAGCCGATCGCGGAGCGTGAGAATGCTGAGCATGCACTTTGCAGCTCAAGTGGTCAAGCTATACACAAGCTATGTATGCCCTCTGCATACACATGTATATGTATACAATACAACAAACACATAGTCTTAAGCATACCATGTACGGGTAGCTGTACCCAAGAACAGCAATATGAATTCATTCAAATAAAGCGATTCAAACAGAGCAGATGCTATGAGCTCTGTCAACCAAATCTGACTTACCAATTCTAAATTACAACTAAAAGTTATCTGAATACCTATTCCAACTACCAAATATTACAGGTGTACATATGTCGTGTAGAATGTAGCATACTTGTAGGGATCACCGGTTATGTCAAATGGTTAGTGGTGGTCAAGGTAGGGTGGGCGTCGACAGTTTAACAGCTGCTGTCGTACGAGTGTGCTATGTCCTTGTTTGACCTTAGTCCTGTCGTCTGATAGTCCTTTAGTTTTTTTGTGGAGATCAATTCCAAAGCACGCGATATAAATAAGAGTGTGATACGAGACGAGCAAGTAGTCGCGATGTCAAATATTCCCCCCCTTAACTCTACCGAGAATTGGTAGCCGGAACCAGCGCGTGCTTGATCGCCCAACTGCAATTTACCATCTGCTCGGGGAAGTTGTACTCGTAGTTCGCTACAGTATACTTATTATTTATCATAATCTTAATTTGGCGCCCAAACGTGTGAGGCCCGATTCTGTCGTGGTGACAGATCGATCCGGCAAGGCCAGATCAAAAATAAAAATTTTTTCAAACCGTCAATAACATCTGACGATCGTCCCCAAGATCTCCCCAAGTCCATCAACAAAATTATGTGGTCAAAGCAAAAAAAAAAAAAAATCGCGTTCTAGAAATCCGAAAATTGCTTAAATCAGGCAGCTGGAAAAGTATTAGTCATTTGGCTCTTACGCCGCTACTGAATCAGAACACATATTGTTTTATCATTATTATTATATTAAATTGTCCTATTGTCTGCTGGAAGAGTTTCAGAAATTAAAAAGTATAAATTGTACAAGCCAATTGTTGTCTTTTGCCTTTTGCCTTTTGTGTTTTGTATAATTTGTGAAATTCAAATTTAATGAAATTCAAAAGGTTAATGTACATAGAATGTTAAATGTAGGACTAGTGAAAAGTTCACTAGGATTTCAAAGAATCAAGGAACTACTTGTTGCCTTTTGCCTTGTGTTGAGCCAAGATATTTGTTTTCTATGTCTAAATACAACATCCTTCACCTTCCATTCTAGTAATTTTCTGTTTTAAATCAGTAGTGTCAATAGCGTACATTTAAACCACGTCAGGACTTTAGTAACAAAGAATTTTACACAACGATACCTGAAAACGATTGCATGGCAACCCGATTTTAATTTGATTATTTATTTTCTTTTACCTTATTTTTGTGTTCTCAATTATTTATTTAATATGATAATTTTTTTTATTAATAGTCCTCATTATTTATTTATTTATTTTATTATATGTTCATGAGTGTATAGTATAGGTCAGTGTTAAGCATAGGTTAATTAGAGATGCCACTAGCACACAGCACCGAAGACTTATCTAAAATTGTAGAAAATCTATGCCACATCTGCGCTAGAACTATTTCTTATCCTAGCCAAATTCTAACCACCAGTTGCGGACACGAATTTCACCGAACTTGCTTTACTGCGAAATCGGGGAAAAATAAAATCTGTCCTGTCTGTTCTAGTTCCCTTTCATTACCGTCCACCGAAAACTTGTCCGGGACCTAGAAAACCAACCCTCAGGGTCAAAACTTAAAACTCCAAGAGCACAACCGAACGTTGTGCTGACTAGGTCCAAAACCAGTCAAGAAAGGCTACAACAAAAAACGACAAAGTCCAACCCAAAAAACCAAGAACAGCCTTCACCTCCGACTGAACCCACAACCGATTTTCAGACAGCAATGGCTGAAAGCATAAAATCGGCTATCTCGGGAGCCATTACGGCAACCTTGGCCCAACAAACAAAATGTTTTGCAGACGCTTTGGGCCAACACACAAATAGCCTGACCCAAGCGATCACCGCGGGCTTTCAAGCTCACTTGGTCTAACCAAGTATTCCTAGACCCAATATACGACATAGCTAATGGAGTTCCACAAGGCTCACCAAATGTAGGTCCAACCCGAAGCGTTAACCAGTCACCTACGTCAGCAATGACCTCTTTAAACTGGAAACTACGATTCTCAGGAAAGGGTCCAATGGCTGTCGAGGACTTTATTTACCGAGTCGAAGCTTTAGCCGGTCAAACATTGGACGGTAATCTTCAACTCGTGGCTCAAAATGCCAGTACGTTATTCGAGGGTATTGCGAGCGAGTGGTATTGGCGTTAGTGTAACCGTTGTGCGCTGGTATGAATTATGCGCCGCATTCAAAGGGCAATTTAAGGACGACCGAACTGACAGAAATATCAGGGCCGAGATAGACCAGAGAAAGCAACGCGGAAGCGAATCATTCGATGATCGCAGCCCATGTCAGAAGGAGCTATGGTTGAAACCTTACTAGCCAATCTCCAACCCGATATTCAGCACGAAATTTTATACGAGAGTGCCGATACCGTTTCCGAATTAAGAAGGTTGGTTAGGACTCGGGAAATCTTTATGCAAAGCGTAGGGAAGCCTCAGGGGTTTCCACAACGCCAGGTACCCAGGCGACAGGTTTGCGAGGTCCAATGTCAGATCGAGTCAGAATCGGAATTCGAAGATCTAGAGGAAGACCTAGAGTTAGCGGCCATGGAATTGCAGTGCTGGAACTGCCAGGAAAAGGGTCACAGGTATCAGGAGTGCACCGCGGACAGACGTGTCTTCTGTTATGGTTGCGGTAAAGCAGATACGTATAAGCCGTCATGCAGTAAATGTACTAGTTACGCTCCAAAAAACCAGCAAGGGCGTGCCACAAGGGCACGCAGACAGATGGTTTCGAAATCAACGATGACAAACTAAACGATTTCAACCAAACTAGTAGCAGCGTATCTACAACCTTTGAGGTGGACCAGGTCCAACAAAAGCTAGAGGACACAGATACAAGCCGATCAAAAGTTCGCAGGGAGAAAAAAACTAAGAAAGGAAGAACGGAAGCTGTTTCTCTCAGCCATGGTGGGGCAACTTCGCGACGTTAGGCCGTATGCTCAGGTGCAAATGCTAGGAAAAACAGTAGTGCAGTGGGCTTATTGGATACAGGGGCATCTGTTAGCTGCATAGGTGGTAGTCTGGCCACAGAGCTGCCAGGTCTAAATATTTTATGCCAGAAATATACCGCAGATGTTAGAACAGCCGATGGACAATCGAGTAACGAGTAACCACTGAAGTGTCCTTCCGAAACGAGATTTAAAATATCACCTTCTACGTAGTTCCATCTTTAGCAGGGGATCTCTATTTAGGAATAGATTTTTGGAAGCACTTTTAGCTGCTACCCGAAGCTTTCTGTGGCAACAACCAAGTAGTGGCAGCCTTAGAGGAGCTTTCGGCTCGAGAGCTTACTCAAAGCCAGCAGAAAACGATGCTTCAGGTTGTTCAACTTTTCCCGCCGTATGCCTTAAAAGGATTAGGAAGGACCCAATTGATTACCCACTCCATTGATGTTGCTCAAGCAAAGCCAGTAAAGCAAAGACACTATGCCGTATCGCCTGCAACAGAAAAACTGATGTACGCCGAGTTGGATACGATGCTTAAGTAAGGGGTTATTGAAGAGTCATCCAGCGCTTGGTCCTCCCCAGTAGTCCTGGTGCAAAAACCAGAAAAAGTTAGGCTTTGTATCGATAGCCGAAAGTTAAATGAGGTGACGGTAAAAGATGCATACCCCATGCCGTTAATAAATGGAATATTGAGTAGACTCCCTAAAGCTGAATTCATTACTACCTTAGACCTTAAAGATGCATTCTGGCAGATCCCGCTAGACCGAAGCTCCATGGACAAAACAGCTTTTACCGCGCCAGGGAGACCCCTTTACCAATTTGTTGTTATGCCTTTAGGGTTATCAAATTCTCCTCAGACTATGTGCAGGCTGATGGATAAGGTGATACACGCAGACTTGAAAAACGAGGTGTTCGCTTACCTGGACGACCTACTAATAGTCTCAGACTCGTTCGAAAGGCACATAGAAGTTTTGCAGAAGGTTGCCTCTTATCTACAAAAAGCCAAACTAACCATAAATGTGGAGAAGAGCACCTTTTGCATCAAAGAAGTAAAATATCTAGGACATGTGATTGGAAATGGAACTGTAGGGACGGACCCAGATAAAATATCCGCCATAGTCGAATTTCCAAGCCCGCGATCAATGAAGCAGGTTCGTCGATTTTTAGGGATGACTGGGTGGTACAATAAGTTCATAAAGAACTTCGCAGCGCTAGCCTCCCCAATTACAGATACTCTTAAAAATAGACGGAGATTTGTTTGGACCAAGGAAGCTCAGGAAGCCTTTGAGGGGCTAAAGGAAAAAATGTGCACTGCCCCAGTTTTACACAGCCCGAATTTTGACGCACTTTTTCCATTCATTGCGATGCAAGCAATACAGGAGTTGGTGCAGTCCTGATGCAGCAAGACTCGGAAGGAAACGAGGTTCCGATCTCCTTTATGTCTCGGAAGTTGAACAGGTGCCAATCAAACTACACGGTGACCGAAAAGGAGTGTCTGGCAGCCGTGTTGGCAGTAAACAAATTTAGGGCATATGTGGAGGGTCAAGACTTTAGTATTATCACGGATCACGCTTCTTTAAAATGGCTTATGTCCCAGGGAGACCTAAGTTCCCGTCTGGCCCGCTGGTCCCTAAAGTTACAAGGGTTTAAGTTTAAAATAAGCCATAGAATAGGCAGTCAGAACCTTTACAGACGACCTATCCGCTTTCGAAGTAGCAAGTTTAGTGGATATGGAGGCCAAAGCATTCAGGGGAATGGAGTACGAGAATTTAAAGTCAGCTGTCTCTTCAGGAACACCCAGATTGTTGGATGTCAGGATCAGCAATGGGTACTTGTATCGCCGCGCGGAACGCGCTGCAGACGAAAATGTTGGAGATGAGTCTTGCTGGAAACTTTGGCTTCCCAAAGAATTAGTTCCCGACTTGCTAAAAAGAGCTCATGAAGATCCCATGGCAACCCACTGCGGAGTAGCTAAAATGTTGGAGAAACTAAGAAGATATTTTTATTGGCCAAATTTAGCAGCAGATGTCAAGGAATTTGTCAACAAGTGTGCGGTGTGTAAAACTACCAAACACCCCAGTCAGATCTTAAGGCCTCCCTTGGGAAATACTGGTAATTCAGAAAGGATCTTCCAAAGACTTTATGTCGATTTTTTAGGACCGTATCCGCGTAGCTCAGAAGGGAATATAGGACTGTTCATAGTCGTCGATCATGCTTCCATTTCTTAAAGCCGTAAAAAAGTTCCCTTCCTGGAAAAGGAAATCTTCCACTGTTTTGGCGTTCCGGAAACAATCATTTCCGACAATGGGGTACAATTTAAATCCGTGGCTTTCAATTCCCTGTTAGAAAAATATGGCGTGGCGCATTCTTATACCGCTATTTATGCACCGCAAGCCAACGCTTCAGAAAGGGTCAACAGATCTGTTTTAGCTGCTATTAAAGCTTACATAGACCCAAACCAAAAGAACGGGGATAGTAAGCTCAGTAGCATCTGTTGTGCGTTGAGATCGAGTTTACACTCAGCCATTAAAACAACTCCCTATAGAATGGTGTTTGGGCAGCACATGATTGTAGAGGGGAAGTCGTATCGAGTTATTAGAGAACTAGGACTGCTGGAAGATAGAACGGTGCAGTTTGATAAAGACGACTCAAGGGATATAATCATGCGTACCGCCCAGGAGGCGATGGACGTCCAAAGGCTAAGAAACGAGCGGTCCTACAATTTGAGAAGCCGAGAGGTATCTTATAGACCTGGACAGGAAGTGTACCGACGGTACTTCCAGCAAAGCAATTTTTGCAAAGGGTTTAGCTCAAAACTGGCTCCGGTCTTCATAAAATCAAGAGTTCGGAAGAAGCTAGGAGCGGCTTATTACGAGATCGAGGATCTCCATGGAAAGGTTGTAGGCAAATACCATGCTAAAGACCTACGGCAATAGAAAGTATCCGCCCGACAAGCTTGAATCTTTCTTGTGGTAATACCTTACCCCAAGTTAGATTTTGGTAGGGGGGAATTGTAAGGTAGCTTGTCGTTGATCTCGGCCTAAAAGTAGGCACTTAATTAGGTAGTTCTTAAGGTCGGGAAAAATGTTAATTAGGCTGTCATGTAGAACATTTCTCCAACTGCATTTTTGGAGTTCAGACTCGGGGTCCCGACCCGAAGCGGTAGCCACTGGGCATTAATTGAGTTTAAACCAGCGAGCAAGAAAGTGCGTCCGAGCTATCCAAAAATAAAATATAGTTTTCTCAAAATTACAAAAAAAAGAGAAATTGACAACTCAAATAAAACTCACAAATTTCGATCGAGAAGAAAACCCAGTGAATCGGAAAATGTATATTTCGTTAACTTTAGTGCCAACCCCTAAAGGGGAAGTTTTGTGCGTGTGTTGTGGTTTAGAATTTTTTTGTTAATGGCATAAAATTACAGGTGGCACCTAGAAGAATATTATATTTCAAAAAAATAACCATTGAGGCCAGTGAGGGAAGCCTAAAAAATAGACCAGGATGTCTATTTCTGGATTTTATCAGTCAGCAGCGCCACCGCTAAGCGCAAAAACATTATTTAATTGAATTCACTATCTTTACATTATCTACACCTATACATATTCTACCTTACACCGCTTTACACCTGACCGACTGCTTGTTAAGCAGATCGGCAACCAGACAAGCAGATCAGCAAAAGTTATTCCGATCGGAAAAATAAATTCCGCCTTATGTTAGGAAACTAATTTAAGTTATTTTTGTAAGAGAAATAGTATTTGTCGGGTTATTGATGCCAGAAGCCTCGTCGTCCTTGCGTCCGTTCATATCGGTGTCACTCATAATGATTTTCAATAGTCAATTTGTAAAGCTGCGCGCGTTTAACGAGTCCACTTGCGTCTACTTTGGCTTCTCAACGGTTAATGTGTCGTTTCGTACAGACTGCCCTTTGTCTTCTCAATTTTTGACATTCCCTTTTCATTATGTCTCTTTCTCACTCTAATTCAAGTAGCGCAAGTCGCCACGTTCTGCAACAGCTTTATCGCTCTCATTCTAGCAGAGTCCCGTTTATAGATAATTCATCTACTCATCCTCACAAATTGACAATGAATAGGAACACGCATAACAGCAGAAGGAAGGAACATGGAGAAGATGTAATTAGCGACTAAGCGCATACACATTATTTTCCCCCCGACACGGCCATTCTGACATTTACACGTCCTCGTGTAAGCTTTTGATACCGAGATACCAGGGTACCAAGATCACATCATCATCACTTTTCAATACTATTCAATTTCAATTTTGAGTTTATTACATTTTATAACATTTCATTGTTGCTGAGATAACTTATTCTATTTTCAAATTCAGTTTCATCGATCAGTAATACATTAGTTTACAACTTATCTTAGCATTATCATTTACCGATTACTAGTATCGATCTTCCGCCAGTTCACACACACTTGATTATTGATTCAATGCAAACTCATCGTCTCTCCTGGACGGATCTCTCTTGTTACAGATATCTCTTCGTCTCGCTAGACGGATAACTCTTTATTACTTATTCTTCGTCTCATCTAGACGGATATCTCTCGTTCACAAAAGAACTCATTGGCGGGATTTTCTCTTCATTCAACTATTTCTTTATATTCTCGTTTAATTCATTAGGCATTTCCGCATCCGGCATTTTTCGTAAATCTTCATGACAATACTTGAACGATCGGTTACTCGTCAACGACTTTAGCGTATACCTGTCACCCTCTAATACTTCAGTTACCAAAAACGGACCTTTGAATTTCGGATCTAACTTGGTTTGGTGCCTTTATTCATTTTTTAATAGCACATAGTCACCTACGTGGTATTTGTCAACGGCTGCCTTACTGCTATCAAATCTGGATTTGTCGTAAGACGCTAAGGAATTCATATTTTCTGTCGCCTGCGCTCTAACAGTTGCCAAATCTATTTCACATTCGGTCTCACATGGGGGAACTAACCCAAGGGGTCGAGCCTGTTTACCAATCAACATCTCCAACGGACTTGCCTCAGTGGCACGAGAAATTGTACAATTCAGTGCAAGCTGGACTTCGCCAAGTGCATCCTGCCACGATCGTTGACTTGATTCTACCACTGACAGCAAATTTTTCAGTACACTCATGACCCGTTCCACTTGCCAATGGGTCCACTTGTTCAATGAGCCGCGCAAATATTCCCGTAGCAATCAAGTGAAGTTGAACTTTCTGCGATGCGCAAAACTCTGAAAACTTGGAGCTAGCGAAACATCTGCCCTGGTCGGCGATAACGCGATCTGGTACTCCGAATAAGGATACGGAAGATTTCATAGCGTTGACACAGCTTTCGGCATCTATCTTTAAGGTGTGATATAGATAAACAAACGTTGTATAGGCATCGATCTGTACAATAAGATATTCCTTCATATCGCTCTTGCCACTTAATTTTCCCGTTATATCTATATGAATGGTGTGCCACGGTATACTTGTCTTCGGAATAGAGTGAAGTTCCGCCTGAACCTTCCCAGACGATGATTTCACGGACCGACAAGTAATACAGTTTGAAACAAATTTCCGGACATACTTGTTCATTTTAGCGAACCAATAATACTGGTACACTTTATCAAGTGTCTTTTGCCATCCCAAATGGATTATTGACTCGTGTACCTGGTTAATTACTGACCATTTAAAAGCTCTGGGTACAACTGGTAAATAACTTGTTCTACCTAGTCTTTGGACCTTGCGATATAATACGCCTTTTCGCAAATCATACGTTTTGGCTAGGTTTTCGGCCAACTCATCTGACTCCAACTTGTTAACAATTTCTGTTATCTCGGGGTCTAATCGTTGCTCAGCAAGAAGCCAAGTACTTGAAATTTCGGACAGATTTACTCGTTTTTCAGGAATCTTGTTCATTGACAGAATGTGTTCGGATGGTAAAGGATTTCTTAATAGGAAATCGACGTGAGCCATACGCTTACCCTCTCTATATTGAATTTCAAAATTAAACGATTGTAAGTAGGCCCACCAGCGGTGAACTCTGGGGGTTAAATCTACTTTTGTGCGAGAAGCTTTTAACGAATTGCAGTCGGTATAGACAACGAACTCACGACCAATTGTTTAACGGCTTTTACTACTGCCAAGGTTTCAAGCTCGTAAGAGTGATATCTAGATTCAACAGAGGTAGTTGTTTTGCTGAAGTACTCGATTACATGGGGTTTACCTTCTATACGGTGTAAAAGTATCGCTCCATATCCACAGGCACTTGCATCAGTGTGCAACTCTATAGGATATTGCGGGTCGAAAATTACCAGAACAGGCTCATTTGTGAGGATCGTCACAACTTTGAGTCTGATCTCTTCTAGCTCAGCACTCCACGTAATCTTGCCGTTACCGGACGAAAGTGAATACAAAGGTTTCATAAGTTGAGAGAATCCAGGAACGAATTTGCGAAAGTACGAGGCCAGGCCAATGAATTGTCTAACGCCAGAGACAGTTTGAGGAGGAGGCAAAGAGCTTAATGAAGCTATCTTCGGGCGAATCTCCCCAGCTCGCACTTCATAACCCAAATACTGGACCGTTGTTTTAAGAAAAGTACATTTACCAAGATTAAAGGTAAAACCAGCCTTTGTAAGAACATCCAAAACAGTTGTAAGCCTTTCCAAAGCCAATTCCTTGGTTGGCGATACTACCATTATATCGTCCATGTAAACTATTACAAATGAATTAGCAAGGTCACCAAGTGCATTTATGACTGCGCGCTGGAAAACAAATGGCGCATTTTTGAGGCCAAAAGGCATTGTAAGAAATTCAAACTGACCATCTGGGCTCACAAATGCAGTATATTCCACGGATTCAGGGTGAATCGGGATTTGGTGGAAGCCACTCGCCATATCTAAGCATTTGAAATATTTTGCTCCGCGAAGTCTAGCAATTTGATCGCTAATAAGCGGTATTTATCCGAAATCGTGTTTGAATTTAGCTCTCTAAAATCGACACACAGACGGTCGGTGCCATTCTTCTTTTTGACGAGCAACATGGGGCTAGCAAAGGGAGAACAACTTGGGCGAACAATATTACACCTTATCAATTCGCTCACTTGCATACGCACTACTTCTCTTTCTTCGGGGCTAAGTCTGTAAGGTCGGCGCTGGACAGTTTTAGTTGGATCAATTAAACGGATTTTCATTTCACCTGTATTTACTCGGGTATGAGGTATCCCATTGGTAAATGAAGTCGAGTGTTTTTCAAGTAGCTCGATTAATTTAGCTTTCTCATTGTCGACTAATTCGGTGTCGATATCGGACAAGGTAAACTATCGCTCAGCAACGGAACAATTATTAACAGTTTTTGATTTTACTACTTTAAAATTATCGGATGTCAAAATTACATAAAAGCCTTGTTTGAGTATCTCTCGCCCTATCAGAATATCACTCCTCAATTGCTCATTCGGGACTACATGAAAAAATAATTCCATAATGTTTTCGTTTATAATAACCTCACTCAAGATTTACAATGTACTGCATACACTACCACCACCAATACCTTTTATAATTTCAATATTGTTTATACGTTTACCAATTAACTTATTACTAATATCGTCTTTAATAAGGAGTGCTCCCTTATTTGCACCGGAATCGAAGCAAATTGGGTAGATCTCACCTCGTTGATGCAAATTTCCCTTTCGCTCAGCCACACAACATTGGTTAACAGTCTTCTGTTGAGCAACATCTTGCTTGACTGCACTTCCGTTTTTCGGGCACTGGTTGGAGAAATGTCCCAATTGGCCGCACCGATAGCACGTGACATTTGATTTTTCACGCTGCGGTTTCGTCTCTCTATCTTGTCGCATTTTACTTCGGCATTCAGCAATTCGATGTCCCGGCTTTGAACAGAAGTGACATACAACTGGCGATGCCTTATGGTTCTTCTGGTTAGGTCCAAGGTTGTCATCTCGAGCATGTCGCTTCTTGTCGAACGTAAACGCTTTTAACTCCGCCTGTAGCTTACTTCTGGTGCGCACATTGGATGTGAAGAGAACGCGTTGCAAACGACTGTCAATGTTTGCCATATGCGCCAGAACAGTTGTAACGGCAATTTCTTCTATTCCCATATTTCGCCACTTCGTAGTCAGCGTCGTCACCAACCGACTCCCATATACCGCGTAACATTCGGCGCCACTCGGGCGGCTGTTGAGTAAATTCAAAAACGTAGCGGCCGGCGTCTCTTCGGTTTCAAAGCGCTGCAGAAATAATTCCTGAAACTCTCGCCAAGTCATACCATGGTACGAAATTTGTGTGAGCCACTGAGATGCACTTCCTTCCATACAGTTGCTAAGTGCCATGATCAATTTACTTCCTTGAAGGGGTTGCTCAGACAGAATTATATCGGTTGGTGAACACCACTTTGCTGCCTCAACGCATGCAGCTTCAGGGTTAAATTTGGGTAGCTTAACTTCATAGCTAGGTTGCTGCTCGCGTGCCGGCGTCACTTCCATGATTTTTACGAGTTCAGCCAAATTCCGATTTTGCATTTCGACCACTGCACGCCACTGCTCCTCAGAAAATGCAGGATGGGGCACAGATCCCACTTCAGATGTCGGGTTATTGTTGCCAGAAGCCTCGTCGTCCTTCCGTCCGTTCATATCGGCGTCACTCATAATGATTTTGAATAGTCAATTTGTAAAGCTGCGCGCGTTTAACGAGTCCACTTGCGTCTACTTTGGCTTCTCAACGGTTAATGTGTCGTTTCGTACAGACTGCTCTTTGTCTTCTCAATTTTTGACATTCCCTTTTCATTATGTCTCTTTCTCACTCTAATTCAAGTAGCGCAAGTCGCCACGTTCTGCAACAGCTTTATCGCTCTCATTCTAGCAGAGTCCCGTTTATAGATAATTCATCTACTCATCCTCACAAATTGACAATGAATAGGAACACGCATAACAGCAGAAGGAAGGAACATGGAGAAGATGTAATTAGCGACTAAGCGCATACACATTATTTTCCCCCCGACACGGCCATTCTGACATTTACACGTCCTCGTGTAAGCTTTTGATACCGAGATACCAGGGTACCAAGATCACATCATCATCACTTTTCAATACTATTCAATTTCAATTTTGAGTTTATTACATTTTATTACATTTCATTGTTGCTGAGATAACTTATTCTATTTTCAAATTCAGTTTCATCGATCAGTAATACATTAGTTTACAACTTATCTTAGCATTATCATTTACCGATTACTAGTATCGATCTTCCGCAAGTTCACACACACTTGATTATTGATTCAATGCAAACTCATCGTCTCTCCTGGACGGATCTCTCTTGTTACAGATATCTCTTCGTCTCGCTAGACGGATAACTCTTTATTACTTATTCTTCGTCTCACCTAGACGGATATCTCTCGTTCACAAAAGAACTCATTGGCGGGATTTTCTCTTCATTCAACTATTTCTTTATATTCTCGTTTAATTCATTAGGCATTTCCGCATCCGGCATTTTTCGTAAATCTTCATGACAATACTTGAACGATCGGTTACTCGTCAACGACTTTAGCGTATACCTGTCACCCTCTAATACTTCAGTTACCAAAAACGGACCTTTGAATTTCGGATCTAACTTGGTTTGGTGCCTTTATTCATTTTTTAATAGCACATAGTCACCTACGTGGTATTTGTCAACGGCTGCCTTACTGCTATCAAATCTGGATTTGTCGTAAGACGCTAAGGAATTCATATTTTCTGTCGCCTGCGCTCTAACAGTTGCCAAATCTATTTCACATTCGGTCTCACATGGGGGAACTAACCCAAGGGGTCGAGCCTGTTTACCAATCAACATCTCCAACGGACTTGCCTCAGTGGCACGAGAAATTGTACAATTCAGTGCAAGCTGGACTTCGCCAAGTGCATCCTGCCACGATCGTTGACTTGATTCTACCACTGACAGCAAATTTTTCAGTACACTCATGACCCGTTCCACTTGCCAATGGGTCCACTTGTTCAATGAGCCGCGCAAATATTCCCGTAGCAATCAAGTGAAGTTGAACTTTCTGCGATGCGCAAAACTCTGAAAACTTGGAGCTAGCGAAACATCTGCCCTGGTCGGCGATAACGCGATCTGGTACTCCGAATAAGGATACGGAAGATTTCATAGCGTTGACACAGCTTTCGGCATCTATCTTTAAGGTGTGATATAGATAAACAAACGTTGTATAGGCATCGATCTGTACAATAAGATATTCCTTCATATCGCTCTTGCCACTTAATTTTCCCGTTATATCTATATGAATGGTGTGCCACGGTATACTTGTCTTCGGAATAGAGTGAAGTTCCGCCTGAACCTTCCCAGACGATGATTTCACGGACCGACAAGTAATACAGTTTGAAACAAATTTCCGGACATACTTGTTCATTTTAGCGAACCAATAATACTGGTACACTTTATCAAGTGTCTTTTGCCATCCCAAATGGATTATTGACTCGTGTACCTGGTTAATTACTGACCATTTAAAAGCTCTGGGTACAACTGGTAAATAACTTGTTCTACCTAGTCTTTGGACCTTGCGATATAATACGCCTTTTCGCAAATCATACGTTTTGGCTAGGTTTTCGGCCAACTCATCTGACTCCAACTTGTTAACAATTTCTGTTATCTCGGGGTCTAATCGTTGCTCAGCAAGAAGCCAAGTACTTGAAATTTCGGACAGATTTACTCGTTTTTCAGGAATCTTGTTCATTGACAGAATGTGTTCGGATGGTAAAGGATTTCTTAATAGGAAATCGACGTGAGCCATACGCTTACCCTCTCTATATTGAATTTCAAAATTAAACGATTGTAAGTAGGCCCACCAGCGGTGAACTCTGGGGGTTAAATCTACTTTTGTGCGAGAAGCTTTTAACGAATTGCAGTCGGTATAGACAACGAACTCACGACCAATTGTTTAACGGCTTTTACTACTGCCAAGGTTTCAAGCTCGTAAGAGTGATATCTAGATTCAACAGAGGTAGTTGTTTTGCTGAAGTACTCGATTACATGGGGTTTACCTTCTATACGGTGTAAAAGTATCGCTCCATATCCACAGGCACTTGCATCAGTGTGCAACTCTATAGGATATTGCGGGTCGAAAATTACCAGAACAGGCTCATTTGTGAGGATCGTCACAACTTTGAGTCTGATCTCTTCTAGCTCAGCACTCCACGTAATCTTGCCGTTACCGGACGAAAGTGAATACAAAGGTTTCATAAGTTGAGAGAATCCAGGAACGAATTTGCGAAAGTACGAGGCCAGGCCAATGAATTGTCTAACGCCAGAGACAGTTTGAGGAGGAGGCAAAGAGCTTAATGAAGCTATCTTCGGGCGAATCTCCCCAGCTCGCACTTCATAACCCAAATACTGGACCGTTGTTTTAAGAAAAGTACATTTACCAAGATTAAAGGTAAAACCAGCCTTTGTAAGAACATCCAAAACAGTTGTAAGCCTTTCCAAAGCCAATTCCTTGGTTGGCGATACTACCATTATATCGTCCATGTAAACTATTACAAATGAATTAGCAAGGTCACCAAGTGCATTTATGACTGCGCGCTGGAAAACAAATGGCGCATTTTTGAGGCCAAAAGGCATTGTAAGAAATTCAAACTGACCATCTGGGCTCACAAATGCAGTATATTCCACGGATTCAGGGTGAATCGGGATTTGGTGGAAGCCACTCGCCATATCTAAGCATTTGAAATATTTTGCTCCGCGAAGTCTAGCAATTTGATCGCTAATAAGCGGTATTTATCCGAAATCGTGTTTGAATTTAGCTCTCTAAAATCGACACACAGACGGTCGGTGCCATTCTTCTTTTTGACGAGCAACATGGGGCTAGCAAAGGGAGAACAACTTGGGCGAACAATATTACACCTTATCAATTCGCTCACTTGCATACGCACTACTTCTCTTTCTTCGGGGCTAAGTCTGTAAGGTCGGCGCTGGACAGTTTTAGTTGGATCAATTAAACGGATTTTCATTTCACCTGTATTTACTCGGGTATGAGGTATCCCATTGGTAAATGAAGTCGAGTGTTTTTCAAGTAGCTCGATTAATTTAGCTTTCTCATTGTCGACTAATTCGGTGTCGATATCGGACAAGGTAAACTATCGCTCAGCAACGGAACAATTATTAACAGTTTTTGATTTTACTACTTTAAAATTATCGGATGTCAAAATTACATAAAAGCCTTGTTTGAGTATCTCTCGCCCTATCAGAATATCACTCCTCAATTGCTCATTCGGGACTACATGAAAAAATAATTCCATAATGTTTTCGTTTATAATAACCTCACTCAAGATTTACAATGTACTGCATACACTACCACCACCAATACCTTTTATAATTTCAATATTGTTTATACGTTTACCAATTAACTTATTACTAATATCGTCTTTAATAAGGAGTGCTCCCTTATTTGCACCGGAATCGAAGCAAATTGGGTAGATCTCACCTCGTTGATGCAAATTTCCCTTTCGCTCAGCCACACAACATTGGTTAACAGTCTTCTGTTGAGCAACATCTTGCTTGACTGCACTTCCGTTTTTCGGGCACTGGTTGGAGAAATGTCCCAATTGGCCGCACCGATAGCACGTGACATTTGATTTTTCACGCTGCGGTTTCGTCTCTCTATCTTGTCGCATTTTACTTCGGCATTCAGCAATTCGATGTCCCGGCTTTGAACAGAAGTGACATACAACTGGCGATGCCTTATGGTTCTTCTGGTTAGGTCCAAGGTTGTCATCTCGAGCATGTCGCTTCTTGTCGAACGTAAACGCTTTTAACTCCGCCTGTAGCTTACTTCTGGTGCGCACATTGGATGTGAAGAGAACGCGTTGCAAACGACTGTCAATGTTTGCCATATGCGCCAGAACAGTTGTAACGGCAATTTCTTCTATTCCCATATTTCGCCACTTCGTAGTCAGCGTCGTCACCAACCGACTCCCATATACCGCGTAACATTCGGCGCCACTCGGGCGGCTGTTGAGTAAATTCAAAAACGTAGCGGCCGGCGTCTCTTCGGTTTCAAAGCGCTGCAGAAATAATTCCTGAAACTCTCGCCAAGTCATACCATGGTACGAAATTTGTGTGAGCCACTGAGATGCACTTCCTTCCATACAGTTGCTAAGTGCCATGATCAATTTACTTACTTGAAGGGGTTGCTCAGACAGAATTATATCGGTTGGTGAACACCACTTTGCTGCCTCAACGCATGCAGCTTCAGGGTTAAATTTGGGTAGCTTAACTTCATAGCTAGGTTGCTGCTCGCGTGCCGGCGTCACTTCCATGATTTTTACGAGTTCAGCCAAATTCCGATTTTGCATTTCGACCACTGCACGCCACTGCTCCTCAGAAAATGCAGGATGGGGCACAGATCCCACTTCAGATGTCGGGTTATTGTTGCCAGAAGCCTCGTCGTCCTTCCGTCCGTTCATATCGGCGTCACTCATAATGATTTTGAATAGTCAATTTGTAAAGCTGCGCGCGTTTAACGAGTCCACTTGCGTCTACTTTGGCTTCTCAACGGTTAATGTGTCGTTTCGTACAGACTGCTCTTTGTCTTCTCAATTTTTGACATTCCCTTTTCATTATGTCTCTTTCTCACTCTAATTCAAGTAGCGCAAGTGGCCACGTTCAGCAACAGCTTTATCGCTCTCATTCTAGCAGAGTCCCGTTTATAGATATCTACTCATCCTCACACATTGACAATGAATAGGAACTCACATAACAGCAGAAGGAAGGAACATGGAGAAGATGTAAATAGCGACTAAGCACATACACATTATTTTCGCCCCGACATATTCATTTAGGGCAATTCCTTTCTTTTCTTTCCTTCTCCCTTTATCCCATTTTCCTTCCTCTTCCCACATAAGCAAGAGCCCGCCTAAACTGGCGTGAGTACAAGAAGAAAGTAAAAAGAAGAAAGAGGGTACCGCAGTAGGAGAGCGGCTCAAAAGAGCAGATCGAAAATAATTAGCTCTCTTAGGATTAAAAGGCGGTGTAAGCTGATTTCTCTTTCACAGGCAACCACTTGAAGCGCTTCATCGTGGGAAATCCAAAGTGAGTAATTTAAATTGTTTTACATAAATGAGAAAGCAGCTGCCGCAAAAGAAAATCAAATAATTAGCTTCTGCGGCGCTACTTGTTTCCAAGACCGCTGTTTATCAATAATAAATTCGAAAAAATAAGAAATTTAAAATTGAAATGGAAAGTGCTCATGTTTAAAAATTACCCTTGCCCCAATCTTCGCTTTTCTAAAACCTTAAAAGAATAAAAACAAAAAATTTAAAAATTAAAATACACATCCCTATATACCCTACTTTCCCTATTCTTAATGCCCTGCCGAGCGTAAATATTCCTTTTTTTTAAGCAAACAAAAAACTTTACATTTTTACATACATATCTGTTGCGATAATATCTACATGAACGCCACAGTCCAAAAAGTTTTTTAACAATTTAAATCTAGATGTTTAAAATTTGTAAGTTAGGGTAATCATTTGGGATATGTTGTCTAAACCTGTTCCAATTAAAACATTGTCAGTTTTTAAGTTTATTCTATGTTAAAAATTAAATTTTATAATGTTTAAATCCGAGTAAATCTCTCTAGGGGTGCCATGCGGCGTCGGAAAGTGTATGTCGTGTAGAATGTAGCATACTTGTAGGGATCACCGGTTATGTCAAATGGTTAGTGGTGGTCAAGGTAGGGTGGGCGTCGACAGCTTAACAGTTGCTGTCGTACGAGTGTGCTATGACCTTGTTTGTCCTTAGTCCTGTCGTCCGATAGTCTTTTAGTTTTTTTGTGGAGATCAATTCCAAAGCACGCGATATAAATAAGAGTGTGATACGAGACGAGCAAGTAGTCGCGATGTTAAATATTCCCCCCCTTTACTCTACCGAGAATTGGTAGCCGGAACCAGCGCGTGCTTGATCGCCCAACTGCAATTTACAATCTGCTCGGGGAAGTTATACTCGTAGTTCGCTACATAATCCACCAATCACTTGCGGTTCCCTTCAGTATAAAGGGCATCGTCTGGACGAGCTGGTCCTTCTGGATTCCGTACCCGGTCGCCCACTGCTCCATCTTACTGATGTATTCCAACGGGTTGCTTGACCCTTGGAACCGGATACCCCAGCTTCGTACTCGATCCACGATTTCAGTTTCTACTCTCCGCTCCACCTTCTTGTGTTTTCCCTCCTCCATTTCCCCCTTTTGCTCCTCTGCCTCCGTTACTACTAGTGGTGCTGACTTGCGCGTCGGATTCCTATCCTTCTTGTATTTCCACGATAATTCTGCGAGTCTCTCTTTAACTGCTCCGCTGTGATCCGTTCCTTTCGCGAATGTGGCTAATGTTCGCCTCAATTCCTCGCTCTTTCCCGACGTTTCTAATCCGAACTCGGCTGCGTATCCCGTTAGTTCGTCTTTCGTTGTCAGGTACACCCAGCTCGATATTCCTCTATCGGTGCCAGTTCTCTTCTGTGACGATCTGTCGGTGCTCGGATGGCCAGGAGTCGTCTCAGATATTTATTTGATTCAGGTGGGGTTGCTGGAAAAGAATACGACCCGGGTCCCAGAGGTCCCGGGTAAGTAAGCTAAGTGTTCACAGTCGCTTCAGGGTGGCTGCAGTCCTCGCGGCAAGATCGGCGGCTGTTTGGCTCGGAGGCGTCGCGTCTCGTCCCTGGGGGGCTGTACAGCTCTGCGATGGATACGGGTGGATGCTGGACTCCCGAGATGGCCGCTTAATAGTCATCGGGTCACGTAGCCGCTAGTTCCTCCACTGCCTGTGAACGGGAGATGATTGGGAGAGACCGTCCGGGTCTACCAGTTAACAGTTTGAGGCCGGTTAGGTCTGCTAATGGTGAGAACAGTTTAGAGGCCGATGAGGTCTGCTAAGTACGATAAGAGTTTAGAGGCCGATTAGGTCTGCTAATGGTGAGAAGAATTTAGAGGCCGATTAGGCCTGCTATTGATGAGAAGAGTTTTAGAGGCCGATTAGGTCTGCTAATGGTGAGAAGAGTTTAGAGGCCGATGAGGTCTGCTCAGTACGAGAAGAGTTTAGAGGCCGATGAGCTCTGCTAAGTATGAGAAGAGTTTTAGAGGCCGATTAGGTCTGCTACTGATGAGAACAGTTTAGAGGCCGATTAGGTCTGCTAAAGGTGAGAAGAGTTTACAGGCCGATGAGGTCTGTTAAGTGTGGGAAGAGTTTAGAGGCCGACTGTAAAGAAAAGAAAAAATATTTAAATAATATATATTAATATCATGTAGTTTGGAATGCAATTAGCTATGCTAATTTATCAATGCGAAACAATTTACCTACCGGTTTTATATTTTTTTCGTTAAGTTTCGAAACAAACACCACTTGTCACTTTCTACAATTGAATACAAATGCAAAGGAAAGGAAAAAAAACGAAACCGAAAATTCTGACAGGCGCGTTCCAGGGTATTTCCGACCCGACTGATGCCGTGTAATTAGAATTACATAGGCAAATAAATAAACACGGACGCGACAGTTTACTTTCTTACAAAATTTAAAATCCTTAGATCAACAAATATAAATTAAATATACACTTAAAAATAAATATATATCCCACCAATTATAAGAATGGTATTCAGAAGTCTCGTTTTTTTCTCGACTCTGATTTTGTCTCCTCTCATTTCTCATCTCTTACTCTCATTTTTGGTCACTGCTCTGAACTACTTCGAAAAAAAATATATGAACTGCGGACATAGGCAGCGGCAGAGCCACGACCGAATTCGGCTTGACTTCGGTGTTCGAAACTTTGCTAGAAAAAGCCTCTGAAATTAGTTTTTCTTTTTTCGAACTCATGCGAGGAAAAATACGGGAGAGGAATTTTGGAACTGCAGGGAAACGTCGAATATGTATATAGTGACATATTCACATAGCCAGCACTTAAGAATATGCTGAATATCAGATCCCACGAATTCCAAATTTCTATTCACATAGCCAGTACATGTGAATATGCTGAATATGCAGATCCCACGATATAAACACTTACACCCGGAGTAAAATACAAACACATACTACCACAAGCGGGAGAGCTTGCTCCCATCCCGAATAAATGTAAACTAAGGGCCTCATAAGAAATATTTTGTATCAGAGTTAATAAATAAAGTCTTGAAAAATACTTTTCTTCGATCTTTTTATTTAATATTCTTAGCGTTGTCTTTAGTCGGCTCAGTGTCATGAAAAACATTTTACTGGCGCAGTCGGTAGGATACAAAAAGTATCCGAAAAAAATAACCTCGATTGGAAAATAAATTAAATTTTATAATCCTGTTTTCTAAAAATATCCCAACGCGATACGCAAAATCTCTTCAACTTGGATTATAATTCCAATTCGGTTGTCCAAAATACAAAGTGGAATAGAAACAAAAACTAAACAAAACAAAGCCATTAAGTCCAAAGGCAACTAGAACTTAAAAAGTTACAATAAACAAAGTTAAATTTAATTTAAACAAACTTTGACTCTTAAATAATTAAAAACAAAAATAATAAAAATAAAAATAAACGAAATAAATATTATTTTTGTGTACTGAAACAAACTTAAAAAGTTACAACAAACAAATTTAAATTTAATTTAAACAACCTTTTACTCTTCAATAAGTAAAAACAAAACAAAAAATAAATAAATTAATAAAACCAAATAAATATTTTTGTTGTGTACTTAAACAAAATTAAAATGTACAATAACAATGTCGCAACCAAATATTGCCGCACCCCAAATCGTGGTACTAAGCGATAACAATCTTGCCAAAGCCCGTCGGCAACTAAAAGAAGTCATGCCATTCAAAGGAGATCCAGAAACCCTCTACACCTTTGTCAGCAGAGTGGACTACGTAATTTCACTCTACCCAACTAGTGATGTGCGACCACAGAGGATCCTACTTGGAGCCATCGAAAGGAACTTGGACGGCCAAGTAACAAGATCTTTGGGGCTTCCGAACATCGAAGATTGGCCCACCCTCAAATCTAGATTCATCGCAGAATTTAAACCCCAAACACCGAACTACAAACTACTGGAGAACTTCCGCGAGACACCTTACAGAGGAAACCTAAGAGCATTCTGCGAAGAAGCAGAAAGACGACGTCAATTGCTGATTTCGAAATTACACCTAGAAGGTAACCATTCGGATTTTTTAGTTTATGTTCAGGCTATTAGAGACTCTATCAAAATACTAATAAGAAAACTACCAATACAATTATTTACTATTTTGGTTCATCATGATATTGCAGACTTAAGATCTTTAATTACTATTGCACAAAATGAGGAAATTTATGAAGAACATACTAATTTTGAACTGAATAAAAATTCTGAAAATCGGAATACAAACTCAAATCCTAATCAGAATTCTAAAACACACAAATTTAATACTAATAATACCCAAACTCAATATCGACCAAGGCATCCACAATATCCTCAACCCTTCCAACCTAATTTTAATCAATACATGCAACAATTTAGACCCACCTATACCCAGCAGATACCCAACAACCAACCTATGTGGCACGCACCTAACTATTTTGGACCGAACCCATACATGAACCCACAACCAATTATTCACAAAACCCCTTTTCCACAACATTTCAATAAAACCCAAAATCCTCAAACAGCAAATTTTAGAGGAAACACAAACCCTCAACTACAACAACCCTCCACATCTAAAAATACTTACTATCCAATTACCAAACGACTAAGACCATCGGACAGCGATCAAACCAAAATGTCGATTGACGAATCGAGATTTCAAGACGCGCACGAATACGAACAGTTTCAACCAAATTATTATGAACAGCAGTATTATGGCCTCAATCAATACCATGGGTTCGTTAATGAAGACCAAAAATATGTACAACCCGTCCAAATTAATGAACAAAATCCAAACGAAAATTTTCGGTTAACAGCCCCGGACAACACGAATACATAGAAATAGCATACAAAGGTTGCACCTACAAATGCCTTATAGATACAGGATCCACAATAAATATGATCAATAGAAATATATTTTGTCTTCCTATTCAAAATACTAGATGTGAAGTTGTAACATCAAATGGCTCAATTACGTTGAACAATTTGGTTATGTTACCCAAAAATAGTATTTTTAAAACAAATGAACCATTTTATGTACACAATTTTTCTAATAATTACGATATGTTAATTGGCAGAAAATTGTTGAAAAATGCGCAATCATTTATAAATTACAAAAATGCTACAGTTACCCTTTTCGATAAAACATACAAATTAATTACTTCAGAATCAGGAAGAAACCAAAATTTTTACATTCAAAAGACACCAGAACCAATTAAAAATTCAGGTCAGAAATCAATAAATAAAATAGATTTTTCACTGTTTCGATTAGACCATTTAAATCAGGAGGAAACCTTAAAGTTGAAAGGTTTATTAAATAAATTTAAAAGTCTTCAATATAAAGAAGGAGACAAGCTAACATTTACAAATACCATTAAACACGTATTAAACACAACTCCCCAATTTATTCAAAACAGTACCCACTTGCCCAAACGCACGAAATTGAAGTCGAAACCCAAGTACAGGAAATGCTTAATCAGGGTTTAAAGAGAAAGTAGTTCACCATACAATAGTCCTACCTGGGTAGTACCAAAAAAAACGGATGCTTCTGGCAAAATTAAATATAGAGTAGTAATTGATTACAGAAAAATCAATGAAATAACTATTCCCGACAGATACCCAATACCGAACATGGACGAAATCCTTTGGTAAATTAGGAAAATGTCAATATTTTACAACTATAGATTTGGCAAAAGGGTTTCATCAAATCGAAATGGACCCAGAATCAATATCTAAAACTGCATTTTCCACCAAAAGCGGTCATTACGAATACCTTCGAATGCCATTTGGCCTTAGAAATGCACCCGCTACTTTTCAAAGGTGCATGAATAACATCCTTCGACCGTTGCTTAACAAACACTGCTTAGTGTATCTGGATGATAATATAATTTTTTCAACATCTCTTACCGAGAATTTAAATTCAATACAATTAGTTTTTTAAAAACTTGCTAAAGCCAATTTAAAATTGCAATTAGATAAATGCGAATTTTTAAAAAAAGCAGCTAATTTTCTTGGTCATTTAGTTACACCTAACGGTATAAATCCAAACCCTCTAAAAGTTTAAGCCATAGATTCGTATCCAATTCAAACAAAAGTAAAAGATATCAGAGCTTTCCTTGGATTAACCGGTTATTACCGTAAATTTATCCCAAATTACGCAGACATAGCAAAACCAATGACCAAATGTTTAAAAAAAGGAGCAAAAATAGACGTACAAGATCTTGACTACATAGAAGCATTCAAAAAACTTAAAGCTCCAATAATTAGAGAACCAATTCTCCAACTTCCCGATTTCGAAAAAAAATTTATTTTAACCACAGGCATCTGTAATTTAGCCCTTGGGGCAGTACTTTCTCAAAATGGTCTATATCCTTCATTAGCAGAACACTTAATGAACACGAATTGAATTACAGTGCTATCGAAAAGGAATTACTAGCCATAGTTTGGGCCACTAAAACTTTTCGACATTATCTACTGGGACGACACTTTCTCATTGCTAGTGATCATCAACCTCTTAGATGGCTACATACCTTAAAGGAACCGAATGCTAAGTTACAAAGATGGAGAGCTAAATTAAACGAATACCAATTTAAAATCGATTATATTAAAGGGAAGGAAAATTCAGTTGCTGACGCATTATCAAGAATTAAAATTGAAGAAAATCATCATAGCGTAGTAACTCAACATAGTGCAGAAGAAGACAATAGCAATCTCATTCATTTAACAGAAAAACCAATTAACTATTTCAAAAAACAAATCATTTTTATTAAATCCGATAAAAATAAAATAGAAGTTAATAATGAATGCATTAAAAACATAATTAAGCGCAAGAATCCTGTGGCGACCGGCGTTGCCAACAACCAAGCATCGGGAGAGCAGCGACGGGAGAGACGCTACCGATGGCCTAGTGTCTGATTGAGAGAATGGATTACTCCTGAGCGGACTGCCAAGCAGCGTGGATGTGCGAATACCATAGATCTGAATAAACGAACTGAATATATATATATATATTATCTATAAATCATAACGCGTGTTACTCTTAGTAAGCGGGTCATTACATTGGCGACGAGTGGAAAAATCGGTAAATGATAATGATAACAACTAAAACTTTGGTAAATTTAATGAATTAGGAAAAAAGGCGCGAAATTACGGTAAACGAGTGGCGTGATATAGGCTGTGCGTGAGTGTGTGTGTGATGGAACGTGCCTACCGGCATATACATACATAAAAATGTGGAAAAAGAGGAGAGAAGGAATAAGCTGCGTGAGTGCAGATTGCACGTTGCCAACATAAAATGACGGTAAGCACAAAGCGGAATGAGTAATTTTATATGCACAATTTTTCGCTCACTCTCATCCAACACACATGCACTCCGACAGATAGGCTGAGTGAAGAGATTACTCTTCGCAAGCTTAAGAGAAAGTGAGTTAGAGAGACACTCTCTAGCAACCAGGATATAAGAAAAATAACCAATAAGAGTAATACTCTTTACAAGCTTGAAAGATGAGCTGGAGAGAAATTTCTCTAGCAACCAAAGAGTTGCAAGGGCCGAGTACGCATTATAAGCTCTAAGAGAGGAGCCGAGTAGTGGTACAAGCCAAAGCATATTTTGAAAAAAAAGAAAAGAAACAGAACACGAAATATATAAATAAATAAACATTTTAATAATTAAAAAAAAATTTAATTTAAAAAAAAATAATAAAAACGGAGGAAAATGGAAAAATATTACAAGCTTTTAAGAAAGAGCTGGGTAATCGGTTTGAGTTGCAAACAAAAAGGTTGAAGGTCGGGTGGAGCAGTATTCTCTCCACAAGCCAAAAGAATTCATAAAATTTAAAAGGAAAAACGGAAACAACAAAACCCCAAATGTAAATGGGAGGTATTATTGAACTGAGGCTGGATAATAATTACAAGCTCCTAAGAGAGCCGGGTATTAATTACAAGTCAAGTCGTAAATCTAATAATGTCTTTCGTCGTAAACCCCAATTCTAGGTCCCGTATTGAAAATGACCGACAGTGTCATTAAACCGTTTCTGTGCGAGGTGATCGACAAGGCAATCCTCCGAAATGAATGGGAGAAGTGGTTGAGGGCGTTTACAATATACCTCGAGGCCGAGGGTATTGTTACCGAGAAGCGGAAGAGGAGTAAGCTACTGCTTTTGGGAGGAGTCAGTACAGTCAGTAGTATACTCTCTACCTGGTGCGCTGGTGGAGCCCAGCGACGAAAATAAAGAAGACATCTATAATATCCTCATCAACCATTTAAATAAACACTTCTCACCGAAGCAAAACTCAACGTTTGAAAGACATCTATTCAGAGGCCTGACACCGTTGGACACAGAAAGCTTTGGTGATTTCATGCTGCGACTCCGCCAACAAATGCAACGATGTGCATTCGGATCCTCAAAAGCGGAGATTGAGAATATATGTCTAAAGGATAAAATCATAGATGTGTGGGCACCTCTAGACCTCAAGAAAAGACTTCTGGGAAAGGAGTATTCACTAGAGGAAGTGATCGAAGCATGTCAGGTTGAGGAGCAGATCAACAAAGAATCAAAAGTAATGACATCAAGACCAATTGCGGAACCCATCTGTAAAATTACACATCGTGGTTTTAAACAGAGTGGGGAGTGCCCCAGATGTGGAAAATTCGGACACACACACAACGACCCATCATGTCCGGCAAGAAATATGACTGGCAATAAATGCTCGAAGCCTGGACACTTTGCCAGGAAGTGCCGAACTAACTTGAACGGCCGATTCCTTAAGTCCCAAAGGAATAACCTGAAAAGGCCCCGCACGTATATTCGCTCTGTCGAAGAGGAGGCCACCAGCTCCAAACTCAAAAAGGTTGAGGCACATTGCTTTAAAGTGTCAAGCGAAGATGAAGAGGAGTTCATACGATGCCGAGTGGGAGGCCGTGAAATTTCTTTGATTATTGACTCGGGGTGCAAGTTTAACCTTATCAGCCACGCGGACTGGTCTCTGCTAGTAAAGAGAAAAGCCACAGTCTTTAACGTAAGAACTCATACAGAAAAGCAATTCCGAGCCTATGCCTCTAATAAATTACTACGAGTAATGTATATTTTCGAGGCCCCAATTTCCGTTGAGCCGTGTACCGAAGAGATTGCCTCATTTTACGTGATTGAAAATGGAGAACAATCTCTGCTGGGCCGAGACACGGCTATAGAATTAAAAGTCCTCCGACTGGGAAGAAACATTAACCGTATTGAGGAAATGGAGCCTTTTCCAAAATGGAAAAACATTGAAGTAAGCCTTTCCATAGATTATGATGTGAAACCCGTTCAACAACCAGTGAGACGAATCCCGGCAGCGCTCGACGACAAATTCATGGAAAAACTGGATGAAGCCCTGAGTCGAGATATAATTGAACCAGTCACGGGCCCGAGTGCTTGGATATCTCCCATCGTGCTTGCGTTTAAGGAGAACGGGGACATCCGCTTATGTGTCGACATGCGACTGGCAAACAAAGCAATCCTACGGGAAAACTACCCATTACCAACTTTCGACTGCTTTATGACCAGACTCAAAGAGGCTAAATTCTTCGCACGCCTAGACCTCAAGGACGCCTATCACCAACTGGCCCTTGATGAATCGAGCCGGGAAATAACAACGTTCATAACTCCAAGGGGACTTTTCCGCTATAAGCGTTTGATGTTTGGAGTAAATTCTGCTCCCGAAATTTTTCAACGCCTTCTCGAGCAGATGCTATCTGCGGTACCTAACGCCATGAACTTCATCGATGAAATCATCATCTTTGGCGCAACTGACCTCGAAATCGACAGCGCCGTAAAAGAAGTATGCCAGATCTTCCAGGAAAATAATGTCCTACTGAATAAAGAAAAGTGCATCTGGAAGACAAGCAAACTAAAATTCCTCGGACATATTTTATCCGACAAGGGAATAGAAGTCGACCCTGAGAAATTTGACGTCATCCGATCATTCAGAGACCCAAAGAACAAAGAAGAAACGCGGAGCTTCCTCGGTTTGGTGACCTACGTCGGAAGTTCATTCCGGACCTTGCAAGTCACACAGATCCTCTAAGAAAAATGCTGAAAACTGAAAGCAAATTCACCTGAGGCGAAGCCGAGAAAAATGCTTTCAGTAACCTAAAGAATCTCCTATCCAAGGTACCCAAATTATCATATTTCAATCCAAGACATCGAACACGGGTGATTGCGGACGCCAGCCCGGTTGCCCTTGGGGCTGTGTTATTGCAATTCAAAGTCGACAACGAACCTTTAATAATTACCTTTGCTAGCAAGGCCCTGTCGGAGGTGGAGAAACGCTACTCCCAAACTGAAAAAGAGAGCCTAGCGCTGGTTTGGGCAGTGGAGAAATTCTACTACTATCTGGCAGGCCTGCACTTCGAACTCGTAACTGATCACAAGCCCTTGGAAGCCATTTTCAAACCAACATCCAAGCCCCCAGCTCGCATTAAAAGGTGGCTGCTGCGGCTCCAGGCATATACGTTCACCGTTATCTATAAATCCGAAAGAGACAACATATCAGATGCGTTGTCTCGACTCTGTCAACTACCGGCGGTAGAACCAATCGACCACAAGACGGAATACAGCATCCTTCGCGTCGTACAGAGCTCTATACCAAGATCTATGACAATTCATGAAATAGCAGAGTCTTCCAAGAGGGATGAAGAGATTATTGATGCAATCAGTTGCCTGGAGAACGACTCCTGGAAACCCGATAGTTCAGTGGGCTTCTACCCGTTTCGGTATGAGCTTTCAGCGGTTGGCTCGCTCCTTTTGAGTTGCCTGGAGTTAGCCCACGAAGGACATCCCGGCGAGACAGCAATGAAACGCCGCCTGCGATCCAAAGTATGGTGGCCACAAATAGACAGAGAGGCAGAAAAGTTTGTCAAAGCTTGCAGAGATTGTTGCCTGGTATCACAAGACATCAGGCCACCCCCTATGGACAGGAATCCTTTTCCCACTGGCCCTTGGATTTGGGTAGCGTCGGATTTACTAGGTCCGCTTCCCAACAATGAATATGTTCTACTCTTCATTGACTATTTCTCACGATATATGGAGCATAATTTTCTTAAAACCATATCTTCAACGACCCTGGTAGAGGCAATGAAAGAGATCTTCTGTAGACTGGGATATCCTGAGCACCTACGAACGGATAATGGACGCCAATATGTTAGCGAGGAGTTTTCTAACTACTGCAAAGCGTGCGGCATTAAACAAGTTCGAACCCCACGGTATTGGCCGCAAGCAAACGGGGAAGTTGAAAACATGAACAGCCCTTGTAAAACGCTTAAAAATAGCATACGCAAATGGGAAAAACTACAAAGAGGAAATCCAAAAATTCGTTCTTATGTACAACGTAACCCCACATGGAACAACAGGGTCTGCGCCCACAAAGCTGATGTTCAACAGAGTCATCCGTGACAAAATACCGGGCATTGGGGATATCTGCGAGAATACCTTAGACTCTGGAGAGAGAGATAAAGATATTATTGAAAAAAAATAAGGGAAAGCAGGCAGCCGACAAAAGAAGAGGGCAAAGGAAGTCGATATAGAAGTGGGCGACAAGGTGCTTTTGGAAAAGGTGCTTTCCCAAACAAACTTACATCAAACTTCGACAAGACGGAATTTACGGTTTTAGAACGACACAATAATATTGTGGTGATCGAAGGGGGTGGTAGAAAACTAACAAGAAATGCCTCACTTCTTAAGAAAGTTCCAGCTAGCCAAACGTATCCAGCCTCCTGCCCAACGCCGCAACCAGATGACAGCTTACCGGAATCAACACCTACCTCGGAGAACGCAGTACTCCAGGTCACAGAAGGAAGCCTCGGGATCCAGCCACCCCTGCCGCCATTAAAGCTAAAACGTGTTAATAAAGGAGGGATGTGGCGACCGGCGTTGCCAACAACCAAGCATCGGGAGAGCAGCGACGGGAGAGACGCTACCGATGGCCTAGTGTCTGAGTGAGAGAATGGATTACTCCTGAGCGGACTGCCAAGCAGCGTGGATGTGCGAATACCATAGATCTAAATAAACGAACTGAATATATATATATATATTATCTATAAATCATAACGCGTGTTACTCTTAGTAAGCGGGTCATTACAAATCCCATTTGTAATTTTATACCAACTCTCTCGAAATAATTGAATACGTTGAACCAAATATTATACTTACATAGAATCTAACGGAAACTAAAATCGCACAAAATTGTCAAGAACTAAATGGCGATATTAAAATAAATGGAAACAAAATTATAATAATAAAACAATGTAAAGTTAAGATTGGAAATGTTATTTTAATCGAAAATTCGTTAAGTCCAGAATTTGATTTAACTCCATTGTATTTACCGATTGATGTGACTAAAATTAAGATAGTGGAACATACTGACATTTTAAAATTAATTTCAGAAAATAATACCACATTTTATGCAACTATAATAATTTTAGTTATTGTTCTACACTAAATCCACTAACTGTTTTATATAAAAAATGCAGAAAACAAGCAAAAAATAATCAAGAACCACAACAAGAAATAGAACCGCCACAAATACAGTTGCCCGCATTGTACCCTGAAATGGCAGCCCAAGCATAGGCAACCCTTTTAAGGGGAGGGAAGTGACATATTCACATAGCCAGCATTTAAGAATAAGATCCCACGAATTCCAAATTTAATATAGTGACATATTCACATAGCCAGTACATGTGAATATGCTGAATATGCAGATCCCACGATATAAACACTTGCACCCGGAGTAAGCGATGCCGCTCTCCCTACATACAAACACATATTACCACAAGCGGGAGAGCTTGCTCCCATCCCGAATAAATGTAAACTAAGGGCCTCATAAGAAATATTTTGTATCACCTGAATCAGTCTTAAGCTGAGAGTTAATAAATAAAGTCTTGAAAAATACTTTTCTTCGATCTTTTTATTTAATATTCTTAGCGTTGTCTTTAGTCAGCGGGACGAGACATTAATTCGGCTCAGTGTAATTAAAAACATTTTACTATATATATATATATGAACACACACTTCAGTTTTTACTTTCTTCACTATCGTTCTTTATCTCATCTCTTGCACTTGGTTGTTTGTTCTTATGCTTACATGCAAATGTACAGGAATACGATGTAGGTTCCAGGCATTTGTAATTCCAGGGTGATCCTACCGGCTGCGCCAATTAACATCAACTCTAGGTGTTTTGAAGATAAAGACTCCAGAGTACGCCAATTAATACCCACTTCAGGGGATTTAGGGGTCAAGACTTTAGTTTGTAGTTTAGAATTAAAAGTAATAAAGACGTCCGCTTCGTTTGAGGTTCAAAATCAGAATACTTCATTACAGAACTTTTTGTTTTTATTATTAGCTTAGACTCCCGACACAGCAGAATGTGTCCTCATTTGCCATAGCACATCAGCTCCAGTTTCTGATCAACGTTCACTTCATTGCTGACCGTGCATGTTGCTGACTATACGAGGGGGCTTGCTGGGGTTGACGTACACGTGGAAATCGCGCGCGCAAAAAAAAGTTAATTAACCACTAAATTAATTTTTTTAAAATCATTTTCAAAAATGAGAAAATCAATCAAACGATTCAGCTGAATAGGACGGAACCGTTTCCGGCTATACATTTCCTCGTTTCTGTACTGTTCTGGTTTCTTGATTAGGATTGTCGTCTATCTGTTCGTCAGTTTGCCAAATACACACTTTAGAAAAATATTATAAGTCTGATAGTTAATGAACTCGACTACTTCGAAATATCTTGTGTTCTCTCATTTTCATACCGTTTGGATAATAAATCCCAAGCGGCATTATAGTTTTCGACAGAACATGTTAGCATACCATATATGCTAGCGACCATACTTTTCAATTCGCGGTTAAGACCTGTTCTAAAATATTTAAGTTTAAGAGATGTTTGCGCTGCCATCATTTTGGCATCTTAATTTTTCAAATAAAACTCAGCCTTAATTTGGGAAAATATTCCTCACGCCAACGAGCCCAAAACATCTGCTGAAGGTGTGTTACTTTCTGCCATCCGTCTAAACGATTGTAGTTCATAGCAGTGAAGTCAGGCTCCACAAGCCTCTCAGCCTCGAGTGGAAATAAAATGCTTAAGGGCTCCTATAAATAAGTTCGTTTTCAAGTCCTGAACAAGCTCCAAATGCACTGCCTTGGTGGTGAAACAAATGAAGACCGAGATGAAGCACTTTGTGGGCGGTTTATTGCGAACCAACGACTTGTAATAGAAATGACCACAATAGTCGACTCCAGTAACTGCAAAACTACCCGGGATCCAGCCAACCGTTCTTTTGGAAGGTTGCCCATGATATGCTCAATAAGCTGCGTCTTAGTCCTAAAGCAATAATCGCATACCAGATGGGTTATTTTAAGAGAGAGCACCACCTGGAGGAGATTATGTACTTCGAGAGACTGCGCCGTTCGCAACTGCTTCAATTGCTGGATAAATTGTGGGATTTTGGTATTATCATCAACGAAACCGAAGATCCTGCAATTGCATCCATGTACAATACCAAGTAGCTTTGGCCAAATTTGCATTCCTAGATTTATGTTGAATGTTTTGTTTAGTTAATGCATATAATCTATATAATAGTTGTGTATCTAAGTTTGTAACGTTTGCAGTTTAATTACGCTTGTAGACTAAATGTTTCGTTACTTATTTTTACAAGCAAGATGTATCGATAAGTGCATATTAGTTTGATGCTAAGAGTCATATTAAAAGAAAATGTAATATACATTTTATAGAAATATTTGTTAAACATAAAATTACTACTTTAAATAAATTAAAGCTGGCAATACAATAATATTTGGGAACCACTCTTGAAACAATTTTTAGCCCGACAATAGGCCAGAGCTGCAAACGTAGTGCTCGTGGGCCTGCGTGCAGTTGTCGTTTATGAAAGCTTCGAATAATAGGCAGAGTAATAGGATGGTTTTTGAGCAAAACGGTCGCCAACGCGTAAAGTGTCATTCTCATCCAGAAAAGTCAGTAGCGGCGCAATAAAGTTTTTGACAATTCCTTTAGACTGCGACTCCTTAATGGGGAGTTACTTAGTAGAAAAGCTCTTTCGGAACTTAATTAGTGGTCCTTTAATACAACAAGAGGCCGGTCAGTATTTTAAACCTTGTGTAAGAATGGCCGAACCATAAAGCAAAGATTGCATCACTGGATTAGGAATTGCACCTCTGGAAAGAATATCATCAGGGTTAAGATCGGTCTGTACATTATGCCATTCCATGCCGCTTGTTAGCTCCTGAATAGAGGCCCCTCGGTTGGCGACGAATACATTAAAATTAGAAGTTTCGTCCCTGATCCAAGACAAGGCCACTGACGAGTCACTCCAGCAGAAATATTTCCCAGCAAAGCATCCTTACGGAATTCATAAGTTAAGACAACAATTAAGCCCCCGATAGCTCCAGATTCGGTACCGTCAATTTTTTTAAAGGAGCTACTCTAGACTTCGAGCACAGTGGATGACTAGTTGCCTCCTCGGACTTAGAAACAATGTACACGCAAGCTTTGTACGCTTTCATGCTGGCATCACAGAATCAATGAACTTATACGGTACCCTTTGGGGGTAGTACTAGTCTGGGAAAGGTTAAGGTGCTGATATCCATCAGGAGGATTGCAACTTCAAGGTAAGACTTTTGTCCCAGTTTAGCCTTTCACAATTGATGCAAGAAAATCTTGCATTTAGCAACTGCAGATCCGATAAGACCAAGAGGGCCGTACATATGAGCAATAGTCGATGGGATAGGAACGAAAATAATAAATTATCCGTAGATGAATCCCATGCAAGACCAAGGGTCTTGGTTATTTCACTCCCGTCATCAAACTGCAGAAATGGATTCTTGTCCTCTTAAGCAACGCTTTCTAGAACAGCTTAATGAATAGAACACCATTTGCGGAGTTTAAAGTTGGCGGAAGACAGAATCTGTACAGTTTTTTGCATTTTGTTTATAACATCAGAAATTGAGTTGCCACTTAAAATTAAATCATCGACGTAGAAATCCTAACTCTTCCTTATATTTATATGGAGCCATCATACAGACACACCAATACAGTTTGCATATGTCTCCAGTGAGAGAAACTGCATATGATCAGAATTTCAATAAAATGCCAAACAGCTTAGGTTGTATGACAGGTCCTGCTAGGAGCGCCTAATTAAGAGATTGGCCATACGAAGCTTAGGCGTTGTACTATCCTCCTTTAAAACACAATGATGCGGGTAAAATACCTGCTCAATGAAATATCCTCAGAGTTAACCAGAGACCAACCATGTGATTAAGTCTTAGATATTCCCTCGCAGCCAAGCTCTTCGTTAGTTTTACTCTCAGAACCGGCGAACAACCTCATCCAGACTATCATCACTTCAACTATCCAAGACACAACTGACTGTCAACGTAGAGGTATTAAAATGGCGTTGTCCTCCACCAAAATCCAGGCAACCAAGGCGAGTTTTTTGAAGAAGTCGATGTCCAGGAAGGAGCTTGATCTGTCCGACGCATAACAAATCATAGAACATGCTTGCTCCAATCAGCAAGTCTATACGCTAAGGCTCGTTGAAGGCAGGATCCGCTAACCAACTGTTGTATGGAATATTCCATTCTTCTTTGTTCAAGACGATGATGGTCTGTTATAGTAGGTGTAATGATGTCTGAGATTGTAAGCAAATATCGACTGTAAATCCTTCAGTTGGCACACTTGCCTTGCCGAGACCCAAATCTAGAGCGACTGAACGAGTCTTTTTAACCTGCAACTGCTGCGCAAAACGAGAAGGCAGCAGACGTGGCTGGGAGCCGGAATCAAACAATGCCCTGCAGGGTATGACTAACCCCGACCGGTTCCTTACGAGTACTACAGCTGTGGCTAGCAGAACAACATCGGAAGTGGGACCCTGAACCATTAGAGAACCATTAGACTGGGAGCCTAAAGTTTCAATTTCAGTATTTAAGAATATGCAGAATATGCATTTATTTGACTACCACTAGTATTAATATTAAGAGTATTGGTCGAACTCAAGTTGGCTATTCAATTGCTGGCTGCGAAGGGTTAGATGCAAATTGTAGCAAAGGATGGTGCCTATTTCCACACACACGGCAGACTCCGCTCGTGCATGCCCGGGTATGGTGCCCAGGTTTAGGTAATTAAAGCAAAGGGATAACTTCATTATTTCAGCATGGCGTAATGCGGAAGAAAAATACGGATGTTCAGCAGCATTGAAGAATGCGCAGGGCGTGTTCTTAGGTTGGGACGCCACAAACGTTCTAATTCTACTACTTTTTCCCACCTAAGATACCCATGGCATGCTGAAGGTTCTCTAGTTTCTGACAACGGTTTTCCAAATATCCATAGAATTCCTTTGTCGAGGGTATTTTACCCATAGACGTGGTGTCCTTTTAGCAAGTTTGTGTACCAACATCTAATTTTTGCAGCAGCATGTATATGGTGAGCCAATCTGCAGTTTCCTGAGCCTTTCCTAAGGATTCCAAAGCGCTCATGTCTGAGTTGACTATGTCCGAAAACTCCCGAAGTTAATAGCATCCAGTGCTGGTCCTTGCAGACGTGTTCTCAAGTATTGCAGCTTATTTTTTCTTAACTATAATTGTATAAAACATCTGAAATCCGCATACTCCGTGTATCCTCCGGCGAACGAAGGAAACTTTAGCTCTGGAACACGGGAGCGTTTAGCAGTGATTTAAGCTGTATAGTCATTGTGACGCCAGATAGGGCTGGAAGCTTATTCATATCTACGCTGTTGAATATGATATGTCGATAAGCACTGACTTGTTGTTATCAAAAAGGGTATATTAGATTCGTTGAAAAGTATGTAACAGGCAGAGGAAGCGTTTCCGACCATATAAAGTACTAATGTATTCCTGATCTGGCCATGTCTGTCCGTATGAACGTCAAGATCTCAGGAACTATAAAAGCTAGAAAGTTGAGATTCAGCATGCAGACTCCAGAGACATAGACGCAGCGCAAATTTATTCATGTTGCCACGCTCACTCTAACGCCGACAAACCGCCCAAAACTGCCACGCCCACACTTTTAAAAAATGTTTTGTTATTTTTTTACTTTTTGTTTTAGTCTTGAAAATTTTTATAAATTTTGCAAAAAAAAATTTGTTACGCCCACTCTAACGCCCACAAACCGTCAAAAACTGTCAGTTTGCACATTGTAACAAACCGCTACACTGACAAAAATGTAACAGGCAAGATGTTGACTCGAAATCTGAGCGCACACAAGATAGTGGTCCGGCTCGGCTCGTCGGCTACGGGGGTTATGGTCTTGCTCAGATCTCGGAATCTATACATCATTTTAACTAAAGATAATTGCGTGCAACAACAAGTTTTAACCGGGATAGAAATACACACACACAAATAACTAAATGCAGCAGGAAAAAAATATGGTCGCTGAGCGACCCCTTTTTGCAAGTGGTACCCTACATTACAAGACAAAGCTAGCTGCGGCCACTTTCAAACTTCTTTAAAACATTATAAAATGTTATTAAAAACTAATTGAAAATAAATATCTTAAACTAAGCAATGGACACATAATATAAATATAAATAGTATAAAATAAAATATGCGATGAAAATCACGAATAAGATATTATTTAAATATTTAAATTATGGAATTTTTCTGATCAATTTAATTATTGTATAAAATGGAATGGGACGGCAATTCAAAGTAAGATTAAGATTCGCTGGTAAATTTAAAGAATTTTCTGGAGGAATATGGCCGCTGACAGGGCATTCGGCCTGTTAGCCAATGCTGCGGGGGCACGTTGTCCTCGTGGACGACCACTAGGCAACCGACCTCCAGATCGCGGCATCCGACGCTCCATTTGTTGCGCTGCTGCAGGCTGGCGATGTAGTCCTTGGACCAGCCGTCCCAAAACTGCTGCTTGAGAGCGGACAGCATTCGCCACCGCTTCAAATACGCGCAACTGGCCTTGCTGCAAACTCCTCCTGTGCCGGATTCTTGCGGCAGCGTGATCAGAGGCTGCCCGATTAGTAGGTGTCCTGGTGTTAGGGCCTCTCCATCGTTGGGATCGTTGCCCGGCGACGCGATTGTGATTGTGTCCGTTGTGAGCTTGGCGTTGCCGACTCCTCGCAGCAACCGGGTTTTAGCGGACTTGACGGCTGCTTCCCAAAGTCCTCCGAAGTGTGGTGACCTCGGCGGTATGAAACACCACTCGACGCCTCTCTGAGCCGCGTATCCGCTCAGCTCATCCCGACTGCGGTGAAACGCTTCGCTCAGCTCCTTCAGCACGTTGCACGCTCCTACGAAGTTCGTGGCGTTGTCGCTGTACACTTTCTCCGGCAGCCCTCTCCTCCCGACGAACCTTTTAAATACGGATAAGAAGCTGTCAGTGGATAGGTCGACAACAAGTTCAAGGTGAACAGCCTTTGACGAAAAGCACACAAAAACGGCCACATAAGTTTTGATAAGAGGTCTACCGCGGACCTTTAGGGACACATAAAATGGACCACAAAAATCTACTCCGCAAACTAGAAAGGGGCGCTCCATTCGGACCCTATCGGCTGGCAAATTGCCCATTATCTGGCTCATCAGCACTGGTTTATACCGGAAACAGTGAACGCAGCTACGGACAATTTTCGTATATGCTTTTCGCGCATTGATCAGCCATATCTGTTGCCTCAAAAGTGAAACCATCACCTTGACACCGGCAAGTCCGATGCAGGTTGCGAAGAAATAGCGAAACAAATTCTGACTTTGAGGACAGTAATAGTGGAAACTTGGCATCATTCGGAATTGGTGCATTTAGCAATCTCCCCCCAACTCGGATTAAGTTGAACGTCACACCTTCTAAATCGCTGGTATGTATAAAAGGATTTAAACGTTGTAGATGTGGGCTTAAACATTCAGACTTCTCCAACTTGACGTATTCTGAACTGAACTCCACCTTTTGAAATATTTGGACCATCCTAAGAAACGACAACTTCAGTTCGTTAGCCGAAATGACGACCTCGCGTTGACGCTTCTTCCCTTGAATAAATCGATTTGCGTAGGCCATGATCCGTAAGAGTTTACTAAATGATGAACATCTTCCAACAAGCTCAATAAAGACATTCGGTTTGTTTTTTGTGACGGAACATACTGCCACGCTTTTTTTGTTCTCAGAAAACTGTAACTCCGTTGAAACTTCAATCTGATGGGACCGAGGCCACTCGTTGGATTTCGGAGTAAGAACTCCGGTTCCCATAGAGTACACCTCAAACCTTCTAAGTCTGTTCCACGTGAGACTAAATCAGCCGGATTTTCTTCCGTGGGCACATGACGCCAAACTACATTCTCTGTGAGTTCTTGAATTTCAGATACTCTATTTGCGACAAATGTTGCTAGAGTGGATGGATCCCTCTTTAACCAGTATAATGTGACTTGTGAGTCCGACCAGAAGTTAATGCTTTCAAGATCAAATTTGTTAAGCAAAGGAGATACTTGAGACCATAATTTGGCCAGCAGATGCGCTGCACACAGCTCGAGCCTTGGAATTGACCTTGTCTTTTGACTTTGACTTTGACTTTTTGACTTTGCGGTTAGAAGTCTTGATAACCTATTTGTCCCAGCCACGGTACGAATATAAATGCAACAGCCGTAGGCGTGGCTCGATGCATCAGCAAATCCGTGGATTTGAACAGCCAGACAGACAGAAATATCGAGGAATGGAGATCTTGTCAATTGCTAGTAAATTCTGCTTAAATTCGTTCCAACTGGTATGCAAGTTTTCATCTAGTTCATCGGTTCATGGGAACCGATTCGTCCCAATCTAATTTCTGTCGCCACAGTTCCTGAAGCAAGATTTTTGCTCGTGTAATCAATTGACATAATAATCCCAAAGGGTCAAACAAACGAGCTGTGACGGACAAAATGTTGCGTTTAGTTGGTGGTAAGGGCTGAAACGAATCCTCCAAGCAATAATGAAACGCATCATTTTGAGGGTTCCATCTCATCCCAAGCGTTTTAACGGATTCAGAAGTGTTAAATATAAGAGATTCTGATCCCTGGTTGTTCATCAAACTTGGGTGATTTGTTGCCCATTTGGCTAGATGAAAACCCCCTAACTCCAAAACCTTCGTCACTTCTTTGCGAATTACCTCCAACTCTTCAATACTGTTCGCTCCGGTGAGCATATCGTCGACATAGAAGTCGCTTGAAATCACCTCTGATGCAACAGGATGTGACTCAGCGTAAATTCGTAGCAGAGGCTGTCCCATAAGTGACAGTGTTGAGGCGATAGGTTTGGAGAGCTTGCGTTGATTTTTCCCTCCACACGATAAGTTGGAAATCTCTATCTTCGTTTGCAATGTTAACTTGCCTATATACGAGTATCTATGAGATATCCGCCGTCAAGGCATATTTGTGCAAACGAAATCTTTCCAGAATGGCGTAAAGCTTCCTCTGAATAGTTGCACCCACCATTAGAGTCTCATTTAATGAGATCGAGGTTGACGTTTTACTTGAAGCGTCAAAAACAACTCGCAACTTTGTGGTGCTACTATCAGGTCTCAGGACACATTGATGTGGAATGTAATAGTGTTTCTCTGGAGGAGGTGTTGGAAGCAGTGACATGTGCCCAAGGTTAAGATACTCTCTCATAAACTCCTGATACATGTCATGTAACTCGCGATTATTTGCAAGCTTGCGTTCCAATGCAAGAAATCTGCGCTTTGGCGATTCGAAGGATAAGCCTAAGACACTCGGATCTTCCTTAAATGGCAACTTCACTTCAAAACGAACAGACGAAAGCCTATGTACGGTTTGCTCAAAGTGCTGCTCGCAAGTAAGTTGTTCAGCTGTATAAACAGCCTTCGATCTCTCAGGAACGTGTTCCAATTCCCAAAATCGTTCCACCAGAGTGTCGAGAGAACTTACATTTTCATTGCCAAAGACGCTGCATACCTGAGCGTTCTTCGATGCGCGTTGAGTGAACTTTCCCGAAACAATCCATCCTAGTAAAGTTTTCTGAAGTGAAGGATGTTCAGAACCCAATTTTATTTGGCCTACGCTCAAAAGATCGAAAAAGGATTCTGCGCCAATCAGTAAGTCCACTTTTGCGGGCTTGTGAAAACGAGGGTCTGCCAGTTCAATGTTTGCCGGAATTTTCCATTGGGCACAATTGACTTCGTGATCGGGTTGATAAGATTAAATTGATCTTAACACCCAAAAATTGGTAGCGAAATTATGAGCATTGACGCGAGAATGAATTGAAGTGTGGACTTTGAGCCGTACTACCGAGTCGTTTTTCCCTACAGTAGTGATATTTAGATATGATTCTTGCCTGTGTAACCGCAAACGCTGTGCTAAGTCCTCTGCCATAAAATTGACTTGAGATCCTGAATTTAACAGCGCTCGTGTAAAATCGAACCGCTGAATCACCGATAAAGCCATGAAAGGTTGACAACTGCCTAAACTGTGATTTGTGGCTGAGCAATATCGACACTTTGAATCCGGTCTGCGGTCTGTCTGTGTGCATGAGAAGGAGGATTTGGAATATCCCTTATTGGAAGCTCGGCTTTTTTTTTTTTTAATTCCTTCTATTCCTCTCGGGAACTTAGGGCTTCTACGAGAGCTTTCCATTTAACTCTATTTTGAGCTGTCTGTTTTGCACTTTCCCATGTGGTGTTTATTTGGGCTAGTTCTTGGTGAGCGGTTCTTCTCCAGGTTGCTCTTGGCCTTCCTACTCGCCTGCTTCCTTGGGGGTTCCAGTCTAGTGCCATCCTCACAATGCTACTCGGGTTTCTTCTGAGAGCGTGCTCTATCCACATCCATTTTTTCTTACTTATTTGTATGTGAATCGGGGACTCGTCTGTAACGCGCCACAGTTCTGTGTTGGCTATTCTGTTTGGCCAGAATACCCCACATATGACTCTCAGGCATTTGTTGCTGAAAGCCTGTAGCTTCTGCGTTATTTTCTTCGTGGCGAGCCATGTCTCACTTCCGTATAGCAGTATGGATTTCACACACGCATTGTAGATCCTGAGCTTTGTTCGACGGCTGATTTTTCGGTCTCTCCATATGCGGTATAGTCTCCCAAATGCTGAGCGGGCTTTGCCAAGACGACATCATCATCCACTCCACCACTGTTGGATATGATGGTGCCAAGGTATGGGAAACTGGTAATGAACTCGATTGGGTTCCCACTTATGTTGATGTTTCCTTGGCTGGAGTGGTTGAAGCGCATAGCTTTTGTTTTCGCTATGTTTATCTCGAGCCCTACGCTGCTGGCTATCCTGACGAGGTCGTCACTTTTCCTCTGTATGTCGCCGAGTCTGTGCGATATGAGACAGATGTCGTCTGCGTAGTCCGAGTCCTCAAGGTGTCTGGTGAGGTTCCACGAAATTCCGCGCTTGGAAGAGCATACTTCGCTCATTAACTCGTCGACTACGATGTTGAAGAGGAGTGGTGACAGCAGGCATCCTTGCCGAATTCCGGTGTTCGTCTGGAAAGGTGCACTAGTTTTTCCATTGTGCAGTACCGCCAGGTTGGCATCGTCATACATCGATTTGATGATAGCGATGAGGTTTGCAGGTACTCCTTTTCTTGCAAGTGCTCGCCATATTGCTGCTCTTTCAACTGAGTCAAATGCCTTCTTGAAGTCGATGGACAGGAGGTAAAGCGGCGCTGTCCATTCCACAGCTTGCTCGGTTATTATGCGTAGTGTATTTGCCTGGTCTACGCAACTCCTGTGTGGTCTGAAGCCTGCCTGTTCGTCTCGTATTGTTGGCTCAATTTTTTCCTGGAGGCGTTCGTTCAGAAGTGTAGCTAAGATCTTGTAGCTGGTTTTGAGCAGTGTTATCCCTCTCCAGTTGTTGCAGTCACTAAGGTCGCCTTTTTTGGGAAGTTTCACAATGATTCCGCTTTTCCAGGAGTCTGGCACCGTCTCGCCTTCCCATATGCGTGAGAAGTGTGGATGCAATGTTTCAGCCATCAGTTGGGTGTCAACTTGAAGCAATTCGGCTGGTATTTTGTCTTCGTCAGCTGCCCTGTTGTGCTTCAGCTTCTTTATTGCATTCACGATTTCTCTTACATTCGGGGGTGCAGAGGGTGGATACCCTCTACTCCCACTTGGCGGCACAACACTCCTGTAGTCTATGGCCACGTTTGGTGATGTGGTGTGGCTAATTCCCATGAAGTGTTGGCGCCATCTTCGGATTTGTGCGTCACCATTGGATAAGATCTCTGATTCTCTAAGATTCTAGATCTCTGACTGGTTTGTTCTGTCTGTGATGGGTTCCTGTGATCCGTGAGATCTGCTGGTATAGCGAGCGCATGTTGTTCTCGCCGGCTGCTCGTTCTGCGTCTGCCGCAAGTCTATCCAGCTGTGCTCTTTTGTCCTTTCTGGCCGACCTTTTCACCGCTCTGCATAGTGTAATTAATATATTATCGCCATGTAATTAATATAATATATCTTTGTCAAAAGAGAGAGAGCGATCCGGTCACTTCATGGTTCTTTATTTGAATGAATCTTCTGAGCTGATTTTGGGTTCAGCTAACCCGCACATATATTGCTTATCTCTATATATTTCTGAATTGCATTTATACATATACATATGTATGCAGAAGGCATGCATATGTTTATGTATGGCTTGACCACTTGAGCTGCAAAGTGCATGCTCAGCATTCCCAGGCTCCGCGATCGGCTTATGTATAAGCGTTCGATCATATTTCTTGCGCGCTGGAATGCTTATATTATTGTTGTTGGTCATTTTGGGTATTTGTATGTCTTTATTTAGTCTGGCACAATGTGACTATGTACAAACGTTAAGACATACCCATTCTTTGATATATGGAAGGGTAGATATGCTACACCTCCCTTTTTAAAGAAATGACGTAATACATGTAGTCATTTAGTTTTAGTGTGAATTTATTGTGTTTTTTTTTTTTAATTATATATTGAAATGAAATTTATTTGTTTCTTATTATATACTTAATTATTAGTAATGCTCTGTCTCGAGGGTAAAGGCATTTGTGTGTAATGACAAGTAAAGTTTTAAATTGAATTACGTTATGTTTTAAGTTTAAATTTCTTAGAAGAATATATATTTTTTTTTTGTATTTTTATGTATTTTTTTTTTTTGGGGTTGATCAGACCTTTTCTTTAATGAAACGTTTCATCGATTATATATTTTTAACCTATCCTTATGTACTTTTTGTTTCTTATTCTTGTTATCTTTAATTATAATGTTATCCCTATCTTCTATGGTTTCTACCGTATAAGGACCTAAATATGCTGGATCTAACTTATGACCCGCTTCGTTTCTTAGACTTACTTTATCTCCTACTTTTAATTCAAAATCTAACGATTTCTTATCGTAGTTTTGTTTCCTATAAGACTTAGCTTTTTCTAACATAAGTCTAGCTCTGTTGTATGCTATTTCTAATCTAAATTTTATTTCCTTAGAGTAATCTTCTACATTATAAAGTGGTTCTACTCTATTTATTTTATTAAAATCTGCGAACTGTCTTGGTAATCTACCAAAGACTAGTTCATATGGACAGTACTCATGCATGACTGATGGTGTTGTGTTGAAACAATATGTGAAATATTGTATCCAAACGTCCCAATCAGTTTTATCAGCAGAAATGTACGAACGAATGTATTCATTGAATGTTCTATGACTTCGTTCTATTGTCCCTAAAGTCTGGTGACGATATGCTGTGGATGTGAGATTTTCAATCTTCATATATTTACACATGTCTAAAATTACTTTGTTTTTATACTCGGTACCCATGTCCGAAATGAACGTCTTCATTGGACCGTACTTTAGTATAAAATTTTCGAATATAGCTTTTGCGACTGTATTTGCGCTCTTGTTCGCAACAGGTATGGCTACCAGATATTTCGTTAAATCACATATTAGTGTGACGATGTATTCATTGTTATATTCTGATTTCGGTAGTGGACCAACGGTGTCCACTATCACTATATCGAAAGCATTTGCTGGGGTTTCTGTTTTAGTCATTGGGGTCTTTGTGTGTGTCGTTGTCTTCGACATTTGGCATTTATGACATCTACGTATGTACTCTTTTATATGACGAGTCATATTTTTCCAATAGTAGTGTCTTTGGAAGAACTGATCTAAATCTAGAATTCCATTGGTATATAAATCGTCAACTTCAATTCTTGCAATAACTTTATTTCCTCGTTTTAGTAAACAAATAGATTCAGTTATTCGCAAGGTCACTACTTTTCGTACTTCATCATTTGTTATGACTTCATGTACGTTGGGCTTGGATACATTTTGGATACTTTGCCTAGGCAATAGTTCCTTATTTGATACTGTACAGTTTTTATCCTGTCTACTTTGTTGCCTGGTAGTGACTTTCAGGACTTTATGTTGCATGTCTTTTAATTTTATTATATTTATACGCGAAAGTGCGTCTGCTACGAAATTATCTTTCCCCTTTAGGTATTCTACAGTGAAGTCGTATTCTTCAAGCTCTAGCCGCATGCGAGTTAATTTGGAACTGGGATTAGTCATAGAGAATAGATACGTTAATGGTCTATGGTCCGTTTTAATAGTGAAATGTTTGCCATAAATGTATGGTCTAAAGTGGGTAATTGCCCAATGAATTGCCGTGAGTTCTTGTTCCGTTGTACTCTTGTTGCTTTCCCCTTTTGTAAATGAACGAGATGCATAAGCTATTGGGAGTTGAATCCCTTCACGGTTCTGAGTTAGAACCGCTCCGCAAGCTAGTTTACTAGCATCTGTTATAATGCAAAATTCTTTGCGAAAATCAGGATATTGTAATAACGTGGGGTGCATAAGCTTTTCTTTAAGGTATTCGAATGCGTTTTGGCATTCGTTTGACCATTCAAAAGGGACATTCTTTTTACATAATCTAGTTATGTGCCGTGAATAGTCGGCGAAGTTTTTTATAAATCGACGATAATAGTTGCAGAATGCTACAAATCGTCTTGCGCTCTCCGCATCATGAGGGACAGGATAATTTTTGATGACGTCAAATTTCTTGTCATCTGGCAAAACTCCTTTATCAGTGCATTTGTGGCCTAGGAAGGTCACTTCATGCATGAAAAATGAACATTTTTCTGGATGCAACTTTAGGTTATATTTCCTGCATACATTAAAAACATCAGTTAGGTTTTTAATCATGTGTTTTTCGGAACATCCTATCACCATTAAGTCATCCATATAAAGGAATGCCTGAGAAGGTTCCAAACCGGAGAATGATATGGTCATCATTCTCTGGAATGAATTTGGTGCTATTTTAAGTCCAAATGGTAATCGCGTGAAGCGATATGAGCCATTGCTTGTTGAAAATGATGTTATGTTTCTTGAGTTTTCTTCAAGTTCTATTTGATGAAAACCTGACATCAAGTCAAGGCATGAAAAGTATTTAGCTCGACCAAGTTGATCTAAAATGTCATCAATTCTTGGGAGTGGAAATTTATCAGAAAGAAGTTTTTTATTGATTTGACGATAGTCAATTACTAATCGCCATTTCTTTTGTTCTGAATTCGGTAATGATTTTTTCGGAACTAACAAGAGTGGGCTGTTGTACTCGGATACAGACGGTTCTACGATTTTGTCGTTTATTAATTTTCCTACTTGTTTTTGAATTTCATCAATATGGCTATGCGGACTTCTGTAGTTTTTTATATAAATGGGTTCATCATCTTTAAGTCTTAATGTTTGTTTATAAAAATTATTTGTTGATATTGGTTCGGTTTCCAGTCCGAACACATCACTATACTTTGTGCATAATTCAGTTAATTGGCTTTTAAATTGCTCTGGAAAATTTTTCTTTAGTTTGGAAAGTACTTGTTCGCTTCTATTTTCTGGATCGATGTTATGAATGTCGTAATCTTTTAGGTTTTCATATTGGATTTCGTTTACTTTGACCAATTGGTCGAAATTAGTTGTGTTTAGAAGTCGAATGTATACATGTTTGGATGCTGCTATTGTATTTGCAATATAAATTCCATTATGTATTTCCTGATTAGGAACGAAAATGTAATCATTTACGGTATTAATGTCTATTTTTCGAATAACTTGTGATCTGGCTGGCAGAAGGACTGTATTGTTGCCTGCGCTATATGTTATCGGAACGTATATTGGATATTTTAAATTTTGGGGTCTAATTATAAGCCAGTCTTCACTTGGTTTGAAATCTAGTTGGCAATTGAATTTTTTTATAAAGTCAATTCCTATTATTCCATCACATGGTATTGAAAAATTTGAGTCTACCAAATGAAATTCATGTGGAATAATATATTTTGTTGATCGAAGTTCTATTGAGGTTGTTCCATGAGATTTTATTACGCCTTGGCCTATGCCTTCGATGTTTATTATTTTTTCATCGTGAATTTTGAAGTTATCAGAATTTACTTTTAAAAGTGAGATTTCTGCACCCGTATCTATGAGGAATGTTAGTTTATTTTCAGTTGAATGATTATAGAAGGTTACGAATGTATTAAGACTATAATTGATGGTATGAACTTTTGCATTTATTGATTGTTTCCTAAAGGGTTCTGTGAGTTTTCCGACGTATTTTGCAACATCCTCACATTGTTGTTGTTATTGCTCTGATTGGAGTTAACTCGGCCTCTTCCTTGGTTTTGACCTCGTCTTCCTCCACGGTAATTATAGTTATTATTGTTGTAACTGCTACCTCGGTTGTAATTGTTGTGGTAGTTATTTCTGTCACGATTATAACCTCGGCCTCCTCTATTATTGTTATTTGCACCTCGTCGATAATGGAGAACAGTGTTACTTTGACCTGTTATCTCGGTGCAAGAGTTGACAAATTTGGAGATGGCTTCATTCATGTTTGTGAATGTGCCTGCTTGCATGATAAGTTTAACTTTATCGATGGAGCAATTTTGTGTCATGGCCTTTACAGCTGCTGTAGTGCTGTATTTATTTGCAATGGATTGGCTGATACCTTCACTGATATAGGCGCCTTCAAGGGCCTTCGTCAGTTTTTCCACCTCTTGGGTGTACTGGTTGGCCGTTTTGTTTTTCTGTTGCAGATTGAGGAGCTTGGCAGATATGACTTCTACCGATTCTCCTTTTACTGCAGTCGACAGTTGGGCAATAATTTCATTAATTGTTTGCTCATTACTGATGAGATTCCTAGCATGGCCTTTAAGTTTTGTTTTTATAAGGCTTACGGCTGTTGTCTCATGAGCGCCCTTTAAGCTGTCTAATAGACCTAGAGCGTCTAAGAAGCTTTGCAGATTTTCATGCCTACCATCAAACTCTGGTATCAGAGATGTGGCTAGCCTGATGAATTCTGTTACTGTCTGAGCCATTTCGGAAATTGTTATTGGTTCAGGCTTAAATTCGATTTGATCGCTTTCCTCTAGTGTTTCAATGTCACTATCGGATTCAGCGTCGTTTGAATAGATTCATCTAGCCCTTTGAACTGGTCAGGATCGAATTCCACCAATTGATCTAGGCTTTCTGGCAC